>NW_017670378.1:591551-634309 GCF_001879085.1 Nicotiana attenuata | reverse complement strand
GTAACGTAACTAGTCCCCCCACCCCCCCCCCCCCCCCCCCGCGCTCTCTAACTAGTAAATTGATCTATGTTTCAGTAAATGGCACCTAAGAAGAAAGCGAGAATTCACCAAGGAGCCAATGCCACCTCAGGAGTGGCTGATGAATCACTGCTTCATACTGCGGGTGAGGGTAGTCGCCCTACTATCATCCTGCCTGGTTCTCCTATTCCAGAGCAGACTACCCCAGTTCCTACACCCGCGGAGGGTACTAGTATCCATCCCATTGATACTCCTATTCTGCCTCCAGCCCCAGCTTCCGTATCTAGTATTTCTGATGGGGATCTTAGGACAACTATTCAGATGTTGACTCAGCTAGTGGCCTCACAGGCCTAGAGGTCAAACGTTGCACCCAGTTTATCTAGCCAGCAAGGGGATTCCACCAGCTCAAGGGTGAATAGATTTCTTCAGTTAGACCCTCCAGTGTTTACGGGTGCCAATCTAGAAGAAGATCCTCAGGATTTTATTGATGAGATGCACAAGACCCTTAGGGTTATGCGTGCAACTGAGACAGATGGAGTAGATTTGGCTGCTTATCGTGTGAAAGAGGTGGCCTATGCGTGGCTTGAGTTATGGGAAGATTCCCGCGAGGAGGGGAGCCCTCCTGCGAGGTGGAGCGGGTTTGCTGATGCCTTTATAGATCATTTCCTACATGCTGAGACAATGGCAACCCGTGCAGCGGAGTTCAAAAATCTACAACAGGGTAGAAGAAGTGTGTGGGAGTACCATATGGAGTTTTCCCGCTTGTCCAATTATGCTATTCAGATGTTGCCCGCAATGGAGGCCAGTGTGTGCCGATTTGTTCAGGGTCTTAATTATTTAACTATTAACGAGGCTTGTACAACTGCATTGAATTCTGACATGAATTATGGGAAGATGGTGGCGTTTGCTCAAGCCACGGAGAACCGTAAATTGAAGAACAAAATGGAGAGAGAGGGTAACAGAAAGACCCGATCTACGGGCAACATGAGTGAGTCACGAGGTGGGGGAAGATCAGCTTTTCGGGAAGGGACACCAGGGCTGTCCCAGTCTGTTGCACAACCTTCAGCTAGTGCACCGCCATCAGGGCCTAGCCAGCAGCAGTAGTGGAGTCGTTTCAGGCCCAGTCAGGGCAACAGTGGATCCCATCAGCGGGGTCGGTCGGGAGAAAGATCCCATTAGCAGCTGAGGTCCCCTTGCTCCATGTGTGGGAAGATGCACTCAGGGGTTAGCTACTTGGAGTTACCCGTATGCTATGGATACGGTATGAGGGGCCACATTCATAGTCATTGTCATACATCCCGCCAGGGAGCGGGTAGGGGCATATCCCATTAATCTAGTCCAGCGGTTGCTACATCTTCATCCCCCTCTCCAGCTCGAGGTAACCCAGCACACCCTGGGCGAGGTGCAGCTAGGGGTGGTGCACAGAGTTCGGGAGGACCCAGCCGGTTCTATGCTGTGAGTTGTCGCCAGACTGCAGAGGCTTCTCCCGATGTTGTTACAGGTATTCTAACTATCCAATCCCATGATGTGTATGCACTTATTGACCCCGCTTCCACCCTGTCCTATCTTACCCATTTTGTTGCTACGGAATTCGCGATAGAACCAGAACATCTTCATGAACCATTCTTGGTATCTACTCCAGTTGATGAGTCAATTTCGGCTACTCGAGTTTATAGAAGTTGTGTTGTCACGATGCGTGGTAGGGATACCATGGCCGATTCTATTGAACTGGGGATGGTTGATTTTGATGTAGTAATGGGAATGGATTGGCTTTATTCCTGTTTTGCCAAGCTTGATTGTCGAACTAGAACTATGAGGCTTGAGTTTCCTAATTAGCCCATGGTTGAATGGAATGGAGATAATGTAGTGCCTAAAGGTCGGTTTAATTTTATACCTTATGGCCGCAAAGATGAACAAGAAGGAGTGTATCTATCATTTAGTCCATGTTACAGACACCGATGCTGAGGCACCTAACCTTGAGTCCATACCTGTAGTGAATGAATATCTGGATGTCTTTCCAGATGAGCTCACTAGGGTTCCACCAGACAGGGAGATTGACTTTGGGATCGATGTGATGCCAGGTACGCAGCCTATATAAATTCCATTTTACAGAATGGCACCAGCAGAATTGAAAGAGCTAAAGGAACAACTGAAGGATTTGCTAGAAAAGGGTTTCATCCGGCCGAGTGTGTCACCGTGGGACGCACCAGTCTTGTTTGTAAGGAAGAAAGATGGGTCGCTACGAATGTGTATTGACTACCAAAAACTTAACAATGTCATAATAAAAAATAAGTACCCCCTACCTAGAATAGATGACCTTTTTGATCAATTGCAAGGTGCTATCTGTTTTTCAAAGATTGACTTGCAATTCGGGTATCATCAATTGAAGATAAGGGAACAAGATATTCCAAAAATAGCTTTCAAGACTCGGTATGGGCACTTTGAATTTCTGGTGATGTCCTTTGGGCTAACAAATGCCACGGCAGCTTTCATGGATCTTATGAATCGAGTCTTCAAGCCTTTTAGAAACTCCTTTGTGATAGTATTCATTGTCCATATTGTCGTATATTCCCGAAGTCAAGAAGATCACGCTAACCATCTAAAGGCAGTTCTGCAGACTCTTCAGCAACATCAACTGTATGCAAAATTTTTGAAATTTGAATTTTTTCTTAAATCCATCACGTTCTTGGGTCATGTCGTCTCCAGGGAAGGAATTATGGTTGATCCTCAAAAGATTGTAGCAGTGAAGAATTGGCCTAGACCTGCCACTCCAACAGTGATTCGCAGTTTCCCGGGTTTGGCTAGGTACTACAAAAGGCTTGTGGAGGGACTTTCTAATCTTGCCTCTCCCTTGACTAAATTGACCCAGAAAGCAGTTAAGTTGAGTGGTCCGATGCTTATGAAAGGATCTTCCAGGAATTGGACTCAAGACTGACTACATCATCGGTATTAACCCTGCCTGAGGGTACGGAGGGATTTGTGGTGTATTGTGATGTTTCGGGGATCGAGATTAGGTGTGTGTTAATGCAACACAACAAGGTTATAGCTTACGCTTCTAGGCAACTCAAGAATCATGAAAAGAACTATCCAACTCATGGCTTAGAGCTTGCGGCAGTGGCGTTTGCGCTAAAGAATTGGCGACATTATCTATATCGGGTCCATATGGATGTATTCATGGACCACAAGAGCCATCAATATATTTTCAAGGAGAAGGAGTTGAATATAAGACAGAGAAGATGGCTAGAGTTACTCAAGGATTATGACCTTCATATTCTCTATCACCCGGGAAAGACTAATGTTGGGGCGGATGATCTTAGTCGAAAATCTATGGGAAGTTTGGCTTATTTGAGGGCAGATCAGAGGACGTTGGCCCGGGAGGGTCATCAATTGGCCAGTTTGGGAGTTTGCCTTGCGGAATCTAATGATGGAGGGGTAATTCTGCAGAATAGGGCAGAATCGTCGCTTGTGGCGGAGGTGAAGGAAAAGCAATTCAACGACCCATTGTTAGCACAATCGAAAGAGGGGATTCATAAACACAAGACCACAACTTTTTCCCTTGTCATGGATGATGGTACCCTACGGTACCAGGTCCGCCTTTGTGTTCCGGATATCGATGGTCTTCGGGAAAGGATCATGGCAGAAGCTCACACTTCTAGGTATTCCGTGCACCCAGGCTCTACGAAAATGTATGATGATCTCAAGGAAGTCTATTGGTGGAATAACATGAAAAGAGATGTGGCAGACTTTGTGCCTAGATGTCCGAACCGCCAGCAAGTGAAGGCCGAACATCAAAGACCCGGAGGATTGGCTCAAAGCATAGAAATTCGAATGTGGAAATGGGAGATGATCAACATGGATTTTGTGGTCGGATTACCGCGCACTCCGTGCAAGTTTGACTCAAATTGGGTGATTGTGGATCAACTCACGAAATCAACGCACTTCTTGCTCGTTAATCTACCGACACAGCGGAATAATATGCTCGGTTGTATATCAAGGAAATAGTCAGGTTGCATGGCACTCCAGGCTCAATCATTTCAAATCGAGGGGCTCAGTTCACGGCCAACTTTTGGAAAAAGTTTCAGCACCGTTTTGGCACGCAGGTAAATCTTAGCACAACTTTTCACCCCCAGATCGACGGGCAAGCAGAGCGGGCTTTTCAGACACTTGAGGACATGTTGCATTCTTGTGTTCTTGATTTCAAGGGTAGATGGGATGACCATTTACCACTCATATAATTTGCTCATAACAATAGCATTCATGCTAGTATCCAGATGGCGCCATTTCAGGCATTGTATTGTAGGAGATGTTGGTCTCCCTTTGGGTGGTTCGAGGTTGGAGAAGCTGAATTGATAGGGCCAGACCTTGTGCACCAGGCCATGGAGAAAGTCAATATTATTCAGGAAAGGTTAAAAACAACTCAGAGTCGCCAAGAAGTCTTATTTGGACGTTCGTCGTAGAGATTTGGAGTTCAAGGAAGATGATTGGGTATTTCTGAAGGTTTCCCCCATGAAGGGTATCATGCGGTTTGGGAAAAAAGGAAAATTGAGTCCAAGGTATATCGGACCGTACAAAATTATTCAGAGGATTGGTCAGGTGGCGTACAAGCTCGAGCTACCACCCGAGATGTCATTGGTACACCCAGTCTTCGATGTGTCTATGTTGAAGAAGGTAGTAGGAGATCCGTCCACTATTGTGCTAGTTGAAACTATTGAGGTTAATAAAGAACTCTCATATGAAGAAGTTCCAGTTGCCATTCTCGATAGGCAAGTCCGGAAATTCAGGAATAAGGAAATTGCCTCCGTAAAAGTGTTATGGCAGAACCAGCAGGTTGAGGAAGCCACTTGGGAAGCCGAAGAAGAAATGAGAAAGAAGTACCCACATTTGTTTATATAAGCCATGTAATAGCTTTTTATGAATTTTTCCCTAGGAACTCTTATCTTTTGAATTGATCTGTGTAAAACTTTTTTGTCTTGGTTATACGTTGCCTTTGCGGCCATGGTTGGTGATGTACAACTTACGTTGTGTCTGCGGAACATGTATATGCTGTTAGATTATGTTTCGGGGGATCTCTAACAGGTGGATAGGCTTAGTTGCAAGGGAAACTCTGGCGAAATGTTTGAAAATTGAGGGAGTTTTAACCAAATTTTGGGGATATCATTATGTTTCGTGTCGTAAAAAGCTGAGGTTTCATAAGGATTGCTCATGAGTGAACCTTAATCCTCATTTGAGGATGAATGATCTTAAGTGGGGGAGGATGTAAGGCCCCGTGAAAACTTCTACTCAAAACTCGAATGTTCGTAGTGCCAAATTAGGAATATGTGTTAGTGATGTTTTAAGCGTCAATAACACACAAGAGGGGGGTGATTTGTATGGTACCCAATTTTCGCGTAAGTTCTTTATTGTAGGACCTGATTCTTCTAGGTGTTCCAACTACTACTGTTTGCGGAATAATAAATACAAAAAATAAAAGACACAGTGATTTTTACGTGGAAAACACCTGGCTCAAAAGGTGAGAAAACCACGACCTACTACTCAGTAGGATTTTTCCAAACTTCCACTAAAATCACCGAGCCAAAACAACATTTACAAAAACTCTTTGTAAACCTAAGGATTAACTCTAATCCCATTATGGCACATAGCCTCAACTGTTGCCATAACTTCAAGTTAGCTATAACTTGAACACTCTAGGTACCTAATACAATTGCTTCTATGAAAGATCACATGTACAATTTTAAACAACCTACTACAATTAAACTAGAATAAAAGATAGACACAATGTAACTGGTTCTTCTATCTCGTTATTCAGGAGTGAATACTCAAATCACAGATAAATTGCTTGCAAAATCGCCTTGCTCTTTTGCTCTCAATTTAGTTTAACTTCTGCATATGTGCATTATCTGTAAAAGAGAACAACACTAACATTTAATAGGTTAGTAATCAGAGTTGGATTGGGACTCAATTATTGCTCTTCTATCGTGGAAGAGTTCATAATGATCTCAAACTCTAACACTATCTTCATCCTAGATTGTGTTCTCCTCACATAAGGAGACTTTCTCCCCTTATCTAATATGCAACCTTTTCGATAATATCAGGAGATATTACTACTCGTTCAGTAGGATTTATCTCCTTCACGTGCATCACACATGCATAGATTGATCATGACTGTGCTTCACAAGATGGACCTGGTCCATAACTGAGTTCTTTTGTCATTCTTCACAACTTCACCTGTTCTTGGGCCAACAAATTCCCCCTTTTTGATGATGACAAACTCTGTGCTTTTTACTGATTTAGAACCTGTAATAACTCAGCTTAACAATCAATACTAACTTTAGAAAATTCACTTATAATCAACCAGGTTAATTAGGTTATAAATATCACTTATTTCAGAATGTGTAAAGCACAATGTCTCTTCCCCCTTTTTGGATCATCGAAATGTTGCATACAAAGTGCGATTTTCAGATTAGTACTCATGGCCACTGGGGAAACTGCAAGTGCAACATCAGTAATCAAGCAAACACATTTAAACTATCAAAGACAGATTAATCATTAAACAAGATAAGGACAGTAGTTATCATTGACAGAGATATGTTGCCACCAAAAATCCACTAAAAGAAAGAAAAACATCAAAACCATGAGCAAAAACACAAGATAGAAAAATCCCTAATCTGGGTCACTGAGGTACTAAACAAGTTCAGGAGACAAAAGCTAGGAGACCTAAGGCTGGGAGGAGCTAGAGGGTTGGGTTTGAGTTTGGAGAAGATTCAGCATGTTCTGAAGAATTCCATCATTCTGCTCCTTTTCTTTGGCAAGCTCAGTTCTGAGACCATCCCTCTCCGATTCAACTTCAATCACACGAGCCTTAAGCCTAGCTATTTCAACATCCATGGCTGTACATTCCTGAACCAAAGCCCTAACTTTGCTGTTGATTGGTGCCTTCTGGGATGAACCAGGTTCATTTGGGATCATTGAGTGGGTAGTCACAAGCAAGAAGAGTATTGATGCCAAAGTGTTCCTTGCTCAAGGCCATTTCCCAATTCTTTAGAGGCACATTGAGCCTATCCAGAACTGTGATTAGAATGAAGCCATATGGAGTAGCATGAGCCGTGGAGCCATTTATGACCCTGTCTAGCAGCTTGATAATGAAGGCAGGCCAGTTGATTCGGTTTCCACTCTCCAAGCACTCCATAAGCACTAGATCCATGTAATTAGCAATGTGCCTTCTCTCCTGTCTGGGCAATAAACACTTGTTGATAAATTCAAACAAGACCTTGTGCTCAGGCCACATTTGACTTTTCAGCATAGCCCTAGCTTCATTCACATCTTCTGAATCGCAAAACCTCCTGGTAATCTCAAGAGCAGTAGGGAGGGAGTCCAGGCATGGCCACTTTTGCCTTGTATTGTCATCAAACCCTTCAGAGGGTATGTCCAGAATCTCTCCCAGTTTCTTTGCATCAAACTGCACTTGGACTCCTTTCACCAGGCTATTAACGATGCCCTCCTTAATCGCAACATTAGCCATAAATTCAATTAGCTCATTTCTGGCTAACCTACCATCCATCTGAAGGACCATGTCCTTCCATCCCTGAGCAACTAAAGCATCCACCAATCTCATTATTCCTAGTTCCACCAGGTCTTTCAGCATTCTACCCTTTAAAATCTTTCTTTTGCCAAACATGGCAAGCTTATCTTGTTCCTTCTCAGAATCATTTTCTTCTTCTTCTCCACTCCAGTCATCATCATCAAAAATTTTTGATTGTTTGTTTTTCACTGCAGAGCTTGTCCTCTTGGCTAGTGTAGGTTCAACAACCTCAGACACAAAGGAAGACTTCTTGGAGGAAGTCTTGGGCTTTTTGGGCTTGGGGATAGGAACCTCCACTGAAGTACCCCTTTCTTGAGGGAGCAGTTCCATCTCCTCTTCCTCAACAGCCTCGGAGGATTCTGCAATCTTTCCCTTTCCTTTATCCATTTTCTTTTTCTTACTTTTAGCTAAAGCTCTTTGTAGCTCAGCTTCACTCTATTTCACCCTGCTTCTTGTGGCTCTACCCTTTGGCAATGAAGAGGCAGTAGGTGTTGGGGATGAAGCCTTTATTTTCTTGGAAGGCATAGGAACATTTGGTGCTTTTGTTGTGGGACTTCTGCGTTTCTTTGGGTCATAGCTTGCCCCAACCTTTTTCAGCAGGTCTGTAAGGGTTTCTTCAGCAGATGAAACAGGTTCATCTCTTCGTGTGCTCAGATGAACCAACCCCTCAGCAGCTTCCCCAGAACCACTTCCCCCTGACTTCATGACACTCTCTTCTACCCCTTTTTGTTCAACCCCACAAATAGCAGGCACTACTCCTTTCCCAATTCCCCTCTCTTGACCACCTGCACCCTCTCTATCTTTTTCTTTTTCAGAATTCTTTTTTTCCTCCACTCCATCGTTTCTTAGGCAATTCAACATCCCTAATGGTTCCAACCCGAACAAACATAGTCTCTAGGTTTTCAGTCACAGATGAACCTACCTTAGAAGGGGATTCTTGAGTCTTTTCAGAATCAGAAGACCCATGTCCATCCCCCTCAGTAGCGGATTAATAGGATCCAGAATTAGAATTGGAGTCGGAGTTTTGAGCTTGGCTTGCTTTCAACCTCTCATTTAATTCCTTCCTAAGAGCCCCCGACACTACAGTCTTTCGAGCAAGCATTTTCACCCTTTCTAGTCTAGGATTTGGAGATACACTAGGTGGAGTAGTTGAGGATGAATTTGAGGGAGATGGTGGTGGAGGAGTTCCAGGATTGTCTTGTGGGTTAGACATGATCATTGGTTTCTTGAGAGAATTTGGGAGTTAGAGTTTTGAAGAAGAAGGCAAGTGAGGGTGAAGAAGAATTTTTAACGGTTTGGAATTATTAAGATGGCAGGGGGTGATGTGTATTTAAAGAGAGATACACATTTAATAGGTAACGACAGCTTTTTAACAATGGTAAATTAGAGGTCTAATCAACCTGAAATTTCGGATTTGGAATGATCGGTTTATCTTCCCTAGATTTTAGGAAAAATTTTCGGTTTAGATTTCTAGGCAAATGAAACCGGTTCAATGCTAACAGATAGAATTTTCTAGGAATTGAACAATTATAGGACTTCTTCTCATGATTGAAATATTAATATTTCTAATTGTGCAGAGTATAGATAACATACATTAGCTTTGATATGAATACGTACTGGTGAACCAGGTTCTTCATTTAGAAGTCTCTTGAACATGCCTCAAATGCCATAATAGAGAAAATTTTGTAAGAGATCAGTGAGTCATATAAGCACATGTCACAGGAGTATACTAATTAAAGCATCAATCTGAGTAAGAATTAATCTAGATATTTACACAAGCTCAGAATTCCTAGCAACTTTTTTTTAAATTTTTCAATAATATTTTTTTCATAGTGCATTTTGAGTTGGACTTATTAGGTGATCTTAATCATCCCTAATTCCAACCTGTTCCTGTCAAACTTTTCTTTACTCAATACTTTAGTGAAGATGTCAGCAATTTGTTTATGAGTAGCACAAAATTCTATGGAGATCATTCCTTTCTCATAGTTATCTCCCAAGAAGTGGTGTCTAACATCTATGTGCTTAGTCCTCTTATGATGAACATGGTTCTTTGTAATACTTATAGCACTAGTATTATCATGAAATGTAGGAACGCAACCAAGTTCAATGCCAAAATCTGCCAGCTGCTGTTTGATCCTTAGCAATTGAGCACAACAAGAGGCAACAACAACATACCTAGCCTCAGCAGTGGATAAGGCCACTGAATTTTGCTTTTTAGTGGCCCATGATACAATACATTAACCAATAAAGTGAGCCATACCTGAGGTGCTTTTCCTATTCACAATAAAAACCTGCATAATCAGCATCAGCATATCCTACTAGATTGAAATTACTACCTGTGGGATACCAAAGACACAGATCAGTGGTGCCTTTAAGATATCTTAGTATTCTCTTAACAGCAGTCAAGTGAGACTCCTTCGGATTAGCCTAAAAGCGAGAACAAAGCCCTATATTGAAAACAATGTCAGGTCTACTTGCAGTAAGATACAAGAGTGAACCAATCATACCCCTATACAAGTTTTGATCAACTGATGAACTAGGTTCATCAATGTTTAATTTAGTGGCAGTTGCAATGGGGGTGTCTGTTTCCTTTGATTCATCAATTTTAAACTTTTTGATCAGCTCTTTTGCATACTTCTACTGATGGATCAGGGTTCAATTTGGGGTTTGTTTGATCTATAAGCCTAAGAAAAAGTTAAGCTCGCCCATCATACTCATTTCAAACTCACTCCCCATTAATTTTGTAAAATCCTTACTTAGTTTATCAGTGGTGGCCCCAAAGATTATGTCATCAACATATATTTGTACCAAAAGAAGATCCTTACCTTTTTCCCTTAAGAATAGTGTACTATCAATTTTACCTTTTTTGTAGCCATGTTCAAGCAGAAATTTGGTCAGTCGTTCATACCATGCTATAGGAGCCTGCTTGAGTCCATAGAGAGCCTTGTCTAATTTGTACACATGCTCAGGACATTCCTTGCTCTCAAACCCTGGAGGTTGTTTCACAAACACTTCTTCTTTCAGGTAACCATTCAGGAAAACACTTTTGACATCCAATTGATGTAGAGTGAATTCCATGTGTGCTGCAAAGGCTATGAGGAGTCTTATTGCCTCTAGTCTTGCAACTAGAGCAAAAGTCTCATCATAATCTGTACCCTCCCCTTGGCTGTAACCTTGGACCACCAGTCTTGCCTTGTTTATTGTAATTGTTCCACCTTCATCAAGTTTGTTCTGAAGACCCATTTTGTGCGAATTACTGATCTGTCCTTGGGTCTTGGAACTTTGATGGGTTTTCAATATTTTATGTTTTGATGATGATCTAACAAACTTGTCATGAAGAACCAGATAGAGCACCTGGCACACAAGAAGATTACATTTCATGTGAACTAATCTAAGCCTAAAAATCTGCAAAGGAAAACACAACAAAGACCTACTGCTTCAGGGTTCTCTGACAGAATGTACAAGTCAGGTACACAACTGGAACTTGGCAGAAGAAAGTGACCATCTGGCAGTTCCTAGAGAAGAGGAACACAACTAGGAGCGGGTCTGTTGGTGTGTACACAACTAGAACCTGGACCGTTGGTGTGTCTGACAGGATGTACAGAGCCCACTATCCAACTGGAACGCATATGCCCAGAAGTGGATGCTCAGACTATGCAGCAGTCTCCTCTCACCTGGAAGAGATACACCAAGAGTAGACATCACTACCTAATGTGACATCTTTTGTGATAAAACAACCTGGTGCAAGAGATACTTCCGGTGTGGATTCTGTGATATTCTCTCAAGCATAGCAAAGTCCATCTAGCATTGGAGTCACTGTGTGTGTCAAGAAAAAGAAGACAACTCCACTAAGGATCAGCTTCTAATCGAGTCCTGTGTATGTCCATAGTTGAGTTGTAATCTTGTTAATTGTTCTACATTGTAATTCCTAGTCAGCTTTCTTAGAAGCACTGGTTTAGGAACAAACAAAATTTGTAAATTTATAGTTTCTGTTGTGACTAGTAGTAGCCATAAGTTAAATCCTCTGTAACTAGGAGAGTTATAGAGTGGCTTGTGGTGGTGCATCAAGAGTTAGTTTAAAGCCTTTGCAATCATGAGTATTCTAAAGTGGCTTGTAATAGGTAGATTACAATTTAGTGAGTTTAAAGCCTACAGGTGTAGGTCGTGGTTTTTTTGATCGCCTTGTGTGGGATTTTTTCCAGGTAGAAAATCTGCGGCCTTCTTTACATTCAGTTGTTACTGCATTCTACATATCAGTCTCATTAAAGACCAGATACACTATAGTTTGGTGTAGTCGAATAAATCATCAATTGGTATCAGAGCAGGTTTTTCCTATCAGGCTAACACCTAGGAGGAATCCTCAATGGCTGCTCCACCAAGCTTTGACGAAGGACAATCAACCTATAGACCTCCCAAATTCAATAGACAATACTACGCTTGGTGGATGACCAAGATGCATGACTTCATTATGGCAGAAGATTCAAAGTTGTGGGACATTATATGAGATGGTCCACATGTTCCCATGTAGAAGATTAATGAAACAGGGCAAATGGTGTCGAAAGGAAGAAGAGAGTACAACGACATTGACAGAAAAGTTATAAAAAAGAACTATCGTGCCAAGAAGATCTTGAAGTGTGGCATAGGACCTGATGAGTACAACAAAGTCTCAGCTTGTGAAACTGCCAAAAGAAATATGGGAGGCGTTGCAAACCGCTCATGAAGGAACCACTCAGGTCAAACAATCCAAAATTGACATGCTCAGCACAGAATATGAACTCTTTAGGATGAAAGATTAAGAATCTATATAAGATATGCACACTAGATTCACCTCCATCATAAATGAGCTTTATTCACTTTGAAATGGCATTCCCAAAAACAAGCTTCTAAGAAAAATTCTCAGTGTTCTACCTAGGTCTTGGGAGAGTAAGGTAAATGCCATCACGAAAGCTTAATATCTATAGACTCTAACCATGGATGAGCTGATTGGTAATCTGAAAACGTACGAGATGAAGAGAAAGAACGACAATGAACGAAGAGAGCCTAAGAAAGAGAAAAACCTGGGGCTTAAAGCGGAACAGAGTGATTCAAGTGATGAAGATAGTGACATGGCCTATCTTACTAAGAGATTTCAAAAAATGGTTTGAAGAAACAGTGGTATACTAAAGTGGGGCAGTTCAAGCAAAACAAGGAAAAACGATCTTTGCCACGGATGTGGAAAGTCAGGGCATTTCGCCAAGGACTACCCACTTGCGAAACAGAAGCAGTACAAGCAGAATCCTGATAAGGCAGGAAAAAGGAATCTGGTTCCCGAAAAAGGATTTAATCGAAAAAGTGCTGCAGACAATATCGTTAAGCAGGCCCTTCAAGTGAATCCAAAAGGGAATCAGATGCAGAAAACAGTTCCCTACTGGCAGTGGAAACTAAAGCAAGAAAGTATGACTCACTGTTCGCGTTGATGGCTCAGTCAGATGATGAGGATGATGAATAAGATGAGGACGATGAGGTAAGCCTCCGGGATGTTCAGAGAAATCTGAAATCCTATTCTTCCAAGAAGCTAAGGTCTTTATCAAATGTCTTAGTTGACGCCTATTATTGTCTTGTAAAGGATAAGGAGACCCTCACAATAGAACTAAGAGAGGCAGAGCAATCTTGAGATGATCTAGTGGTATGTGTAGTAGACAGAGATGAGACCATAGCTAATCTTGAATTAGAGAATGAGGCCTTGAATGAAAGAATAACCAGTGTGGAAAATGAAAGAGATGACCTGATTGTAGTAGTTGTTGATCTGAAAGAAACAATAAAAGGCCTTAATAATGAGAAACAAGTCTTAGAAGAAAAATTCGCATCTACTGAAGAGGAAAGAGATGATCTGTTAGCAATATGCGCTGATCTAGAGGAAACCATTGAGGGACTCAACAGAGAACATAGAAATGTAAGTTCTGGGATAGGGAATGAAGTAGCCAATGTGTCGCACATCTTGCTGGAAAATGAGCTAATTGTTGTAAAAACTAGTCTTTGGAGTGAACTCGAGAGAAATCAGCAACTCCAAGCTGAGTTGGATAAAGTAAAAAATGATCTTGAAAAATCCTTGAAGTGGACTTGGTCCTCAGATGTTGTTTCTGCCATGTATCTGAACAATGGTGGGAACAAGCAGCGCATCGGGTTTCAAAGGGAGAAAACTCCCTATAACCCACATAGCAAGTATGTCACTATACTTGATAACTGGCTATGTACCCACTGCGGATACAATGGGCATTTTAAAGAAAATTGTAAGGCCAGGGTTCAGTTTATTCAGAAGAATAGAGCGTTCACTAATAAAGTGACTACTGCAAAGGATGTGGTATCGCTCGCAAAAAGCGGATGCTGCCTGCGTGGACTAGGAAATCTCTCATTCATCTTTTTATAATAACAAGGGACCCAAACTAGTTTGGGTTCCTAAATCTAACCCTTGATGTGCAAGTGTAGGGAACTGTGAGAAGAAGCAGACTACGATGGACAACGGAGAATGGATGTCTAACGCATGCAGCAGAAAAAACATCATGAAAAGAATCTCACTGAATGCCTTGTATGAAGGGAATGCATCCTTGAAGAAAAAGTAAAGGGTACATTTTCTCTGCAAAAGAAAAGGCAGAAAGGTTCCCTTGGGACTCAAATAGGAAAAGACGAATCTGGAAAATGAAGCATGGATGATAATTATCGCCTATGGAATCACCAAAAGAGCTCTTGGAAAAAGGAATGAACACTGCTCTCTACTGGAGAATAGGTGCCGAACCAGGTTCTTCCCAAAATAAAAACTCGCCAGGAACCGCCAATTGGAAGAAAATGTTTTGCCTCTGATAACAGGAAGGATCAATTTGGAAAGCACAATGCAAACAGACAAATGAAGGAATCTATCTAGGGAACAACCCACAAAACAAGGTCAAAAGGTCCCCAACAAAGGAAGCATTATTTGGCAAGAGATGCTCATAGCAAAACAGTTAGTGTTTCAAATCAGAAGGATGTCAAAGTGAGCAAGATGAAGGAGATCAGCAAAAGACAATGCAACAGCATTCTCCGTGTCGGACAAAGAACCTAGTCCATTACTAAATACCTATGAAGCAGAAGGAAGAAGTAAAGATATAGCTCAAGGCACTACGCAAACAGTAGAACATATAGCATGGGAAGTCAAGTGAACCACCATATTCCTCTTCTCAACCAACTTCTGCCTCAAATCGGAAAACCAAAGTATACCTGTGATGATTCATGCCTCATCTTCTGGAAGACAAGAAAGTAAAATAAAAGGACCACACCAACAACTGGAGAAAAAATTTGAACTGAGAGATCTTTCGCTGATCATTATTAAGGAAGGACTGTTCGATGGAAAGCACACCAAATTCCAGACATCGGTAACAAAGCCTTAAGAATTGAACATTCCAGAGAAATCAATGAGAAGATGGAGTCACAGGAATCTAATGAAGAACCTGATCTTTCAATTTGCTGGTTGTGTAAGAGACCATCAGGTAAAGGCAGCTAAAGTGTTTTCTATCCAAGCCTAACTCATATCAATACTGTTATAGGTAAACATGCATGACGATCATAGAAGCTAAGGGTGAAGTTATCAGCTGCAAAAAGGGGGAGCTGTGAAATCTTGTTCAAAAGGATTGATCCAGCTTCAAGTTCTCGTCTCTCAGGTTAGTGGTAATGAGCTTAATTTTTTCATGCCCTCTCTATACAAAAAAAGGTGTAATAATTGTCCTGCAATTCAGCTACAACATCATCAAACTTTTCAAGGTCTGTCCGTCATGTCTTATCCGTAAAATCCTTTCACCTCTTTCCCATAAACCTGTCGCCGTCTCTAGGACTATTCAGAACCTGTTTCTTTCTTCACTCATCATTAGCTTCACCTCCAATAAATCTTTTCTTCCCTCCTAAGACAAGTCATGAACCTTCTTCTTCATTGTACAACTAGAATTCACTCTTCATCTCTCACTCTCTCCAAGCTACCTGTCTGGAAAGTATTTTTCAAATGGTGATCGAACAATCGTCTCAGTCTACCACTTCATGCACCGTCCCTATTTCGACGCCTTCATTGAAACCAAGTTCAGATCATTATTGTCTCCCGCACTCTACTACTCTACAGTTCTGGTATGTTCTCCACTCCCACTGTCTTTCCATTTCTACTAAACCTTGTCTGCCATTATTTTGAGGACTCTACGTCCAGTCAATCCCATGACTTTTCCAATTAACATACAGAAGGTCTTACTTCTCTGGTTTCAGAAGTCCATGAGGATGACCCTGACCAGTATATAAACTCCTCTATGTTGGACACTGTGACTCTCAAGGAGTTACCTGAAATAGTAGCAGCTCACAACATAATGGCCTTAGCTGCTGAAAGTCTGATGAATGAAGAAGTTTATTTCTCGTCCGAGTATCAGAGGGAAGAGATCTCGCTTTTAGAAAATGCAAGAACTGCGGAATTCTTGGAGTCCCTGACTCGTGAAATATTTCCAGAAAAATCTTCAGATGAACCCTTTCCTCCTCTATGCAAACCCACTTCTGTACCCCTCATTCACTCAAAGATCATAGGGTGTTCCTTAAAATCTCTCACTATTAGTTCACTACAGTAAGTCAACTCCGAATCTTGATTTCAGAAAAGCAAAAGGAGTGTCAAGCCAAGAAAAAGGAGAAAATGAATCCAAGGGATTTCATCAAAAGTGGGTAAGTAAACCAAGCAGACACAGATGCTTTCAAGGAACCTGGTTCCTCAGTACAACAAACTATCACAACTCAACAGTTCATGAAAAAGGGATTCGCTAAAACTGTTGAGAAACAGAAAGGGTCATCTGTAACGTATCGGAGCAAGTTGAAATTTAGTAAGACTGAGCAGACTGCGTCTAAAAACAATAATGTGGGGATAACAAGCTGGAAAGGGAAGTCTGATGAAGGTTGTAGCAAAAAAAGGTAGAAGTCAATGTCCATGGCCAATGATGGGGGTCTCTTGCAATAGAGACTAAGAACTCAGAAAGTGTTATGGGGACACACATTTGATCGAGCTATTACGGAAATGACAGGAATCCGTCAAATTCTGGAAATGGTGGAGTTTCAACAATTGGAACACTTGTTTGAAGAAAGAATGCCTCTAGTGTAAGAAGATGCCGTACAAGCCTTTTACGCCTCTCTTTTAACTGTTGAGGGGGACCACATCTGTGCTATCGTAAATGGAGTTGACATTTTGCTAGATGCTTCAACATTGGGGAAGGTTCTCAAAGTCCCGTCTAAAGGTATGAACTCAGTTAAGGGTGTCTGTGGAGTAAACTTTCGGGGAGGCATTATGAAAGAGCAAGCTATTCAACAGGGGCAACAGGTTCATAAGAAGGTATTGCTTCCTGAGTACCAGCTTCTCTTTGAACTGGTCAATAAAGTACTCTTGCCCCAGTCTAAGAGACTTTCAATTGCTACAAAATCAGATTTGGTCCTGATGGAGGCGCTTGATGAATTTTTACCAATCTACTTGCAAGCAATCATGATAGATCATATGCAAAAGGTGGCAAATTTTAAGGGCAGCAGTCATGGATTACCTTATGGCTTTCTCCTCACTCAAGTGTTCAGATTCTATAAGGGTCCCTTGGGAAACCCTAGAGTAGGAACATGCAAGCAAACCTTTTCAAAGACTACATTAGAAGAATGTGAATGCATAGAAAAAGATGGTGGAAGCATTTCGACCATTTCTCAGCTGATAAACGCCCAAAATATAGCATCTGAGGAAATACAAAGGTTGAGGGCTCGAAATGCCATTCTAGAAACTCAGCTTAGCCAAGCAGCTAAGGGACCTGATTCTGTACATGAGGAGGTTGCTCAACTGAGAAAGGAAAATGAGAGACTCCGGGCTCAACTACTTGAAGAACAACTGGCTGCAAATGCCAGACTGGACTTGGTTCTCAAAACCACTGTTGTCTCTCCATCAAAGCCTCCCTCCCCTAGTGCTCCCTACGATCCTCCCTAGTGTCTAGCTATTTTTGTTCCAACCTCCTGCGGACGCTGTTTTACTGGTGTTTATTTGTTTTGTTTTTGTGTGACGGCATGTTGAAATTACCCATTACTGCTCCTGACTTGGTCAGTCCAATGTAAATATCAATGAAACAACTCCCCTTTGCTTTCCTGTAAAACATTGTCTTCCTCTGGCTTCTCTTTTCTGTTATGTTGTGTGCACATATGTGGCATGAGCTAGCTGTGTTAGACTTCTTTATGCTTATTATCTGCTGGTGCTTATTGTCTGCTTCTCTATATCTCTATCCTTTTTAATGATGCCATAGGGGGGGAAGAAAGCTTAGTTTAAGGGGAAACTTACGTGGGAACCTAAGTAAACTTCAGAGTGATGAAGTTCTTAGATTAAAGGGGACCTTAAGTGTGAGAATGATGGATATGTTAGATTAAGGGGGAACTTCATCACTAGTGGCATCTCATCCGCTAATTTTTGCTCTAAACAGTTGTTGTCCTTGACTAAGTTTGTCATCATCAAAAAGGAGGAAATTGACAGAAAGTACAAGTCAGGTACACAGCTGACACAAAGTATAAGTCAGGTACACAGCTGACTAAGTTTGTACTTTCTGTCATGTTTGGCCTCTCATCTGTCATTAAACAAAGCTCTCCACTTACGTTCATTATAAGTCGAATGAGTCGCCAGCTCCTGAACCCAGTCCATCAGGTCTGGGACCTTGCACGGCGTCCATGAAATTGCTGCAAAAAGGGAATGGAAGGTGCATTTATGAAACCTGTCTGCGCCATAAGCAAAACTACAAAGGCACAAGTATATCACTAACGCATAAAATTCCATTCCTCGGGAAATAGCAGAAACTCCACAGGGATAACATCGACAGTTCGTACTCGGACGAATCGGCTCATCCATCCCCGATCCCCGTCTTTTCCGTCATTAATAATGAACAGCGTGGTGGATCGGATCGTAGGGTCATCAGGACCCGATGGTGGAAAGGTTGATACAGTCTGATGAGATGACTAAAAATGAATTCGAGCCCTGCTTATTCTGCGAAGAACCTAATCATCAACACTATCCTCCAAAATGACGGGTGAACCTATGCCAAGGTAACCTGGTACTTTCGACAGAAGTCAAGTACAACCCTATCAGGGGGGCCCAGCGTGAAGAGGTACGTGTATACATTCAAAAGCCACTCAGCATGATCCATGATGCTCTCTCCCGGGGAAGGTATCCACAGTACAACCTTTTCCCCATCCACAATCATTCCTCGTTGACTCAAGGTGCCCGTCTCCTACTAATGAAACAAACTTCGAGACATACTCCCAATGACCTCGAGCATTTTTGTTCAAAAAGCCTTCAAGGGCGAAACTCCCCTTCCTTGTCGAGCGGACCTTGCTGTGGCAGCCATAACTGTGGTAAAACTAAGGAATTCGAGCAAGGGCTTCAAAGTTGAAATGATGAAGGTCCTAACGCAGGAAAAGAAAGCTCTATAGAGGAGGACAACTACATGGAATAGCGGAATCCTCAAAAGAAGGAATACAACCCTATATGTGGAGAAAGCGGCGACTATCCGCCTGCTTCAAAGGCCAATTAAAAATGCTGACTAAGCCGTTTTACACTTTGGGAATATGTACCAATGGAACTGCCTTGGTCGCTTCATAAACGCATCATGCAATTAACTCCGCCATTCGATATTTCAGGTATCAAAAAACCCCCACATCATTACGAGCCTCGAGACGGTACCCGATCTTGAGGACTTCTGTCAAAAAAGAGTTAGGCTCTAATGAACCATTGATTTCATTACAAGCCTCGAGATGGTACCCGATCTCAAGGACTTCTGATAAAAACGAGATACGCTCTAGGAAGCCATTGACATCATTACAAGCCTCGAGATGGTACCCGATCTCGAGGACTTCTGTCAAAAAGAAAATATGCTCTAAGGAGTCGTTTATATCATTATAAGCCTCAAGATGGTACCCGATCTCAAGGACCTCTACCAAAAAGAAGATATGCTCTAAGGAGTCGTATATATCAATATAATCCTCTAGATAGTACCTGATCCCGAGGATCTCTGCCAAGAAGAAGATAAACTCTAAAAATCTAATCATATGGGTTTGACCTCGAAGTGGTACCCTATCTCGAGAATTTCTGCTATCGCAAGTGCAGATCATCTACCTGATTTTCCGAACCTCGAGCTACCTAAGCTCGAGCCAACTCCTTCTAAGAAACTACCAATAAAGCCATAGCGCTATCTTTCGCCTACGGATAAAGTTAAATGTTTTCTCAGTTAGTTTAACCTAGGGGCTATTCAAGTCCAGACGTACCCTCATCCCGGGTCTATCTGCAATGCCTTGAGGCTATCTTCTCTCCAAGTACAAAACAAGTTTCCAAGTCGTCCGAGTTTGAACGAACTCTCACTCGGGGACTATTTTCGAAAGCCTGCATGCTGTCTTTATTTTGAGATATCAGAGCAAGTTCCCCTCGAGGACAATAACAAGGGCCTAAAAGGAAAAATTGTGTTCTAAAGATGTCAAAACCCTATTCCTACTCAACTCGAAGTTAGGGGCCCCGACGGCCTGAGTTTGTCAATCCAGTTTGGGCTCAATCTGAGGATCGGCAAGGGGTTCCATGGGATATCGTATTGATCAACCAGGAACCAGGTTGATACTTACACTCGAGCTCGGTATTCGTGCTGATCGGTAGACTCATGCGTTCAGATTTATGACGAACGCAGATAAAGGGAAATATAGCATAAATGAGAGACAAATAGAAGAAACATCTTTGTATTAATGAACGCAAGATTACAAAAGCCCACGAAGGGTCCATACACATGATTACAAAGCCCACGAAGGGTCCTTGCACAAAAACAAAGAAACATTAGCAGCAGCTAAAAGTCTAATCTAATCTCGAGGCTACATCCTCGGGAGCAACGCCTTCAAGAATTATTTCTTCGGGGACTCATCTCAGCCTCCATAACGGTGTCTTGCAGGACGAGGAAGAGGCTGTAAGACGAGGCAAAAGAAGAAGAAAAAAATGAAGAAAAAGCCGTAGCCCGCCAAAGAGCAAAAGCTTTACCAGGGCAAGAAGATCACGACCCGATAGAAGACTTGGCGAGGGTTGGCCCTACCTGCACGGCTACTTTGAGTCCATTTCTTGGAACATTGTATCGTGCAAGCTAGTGTACGGTAGTGCCACATCACCCCACAAAAAGAAAAAGGGATGAAGTGCCACACCAGGCCGGAGTAGGGAGTTGAGCAACGGTGTAAAGTCCAAACATCCTCTTGAGCATCAGTGTAGAGTCCAAATATCTTCCCGAGTTGGAAGAAATTGGCACCCTTATCTCATTACCTTGGGCAAACAACAATAACAAATCAGTACAATGGCGCCCGAGAAGGGAAAGCTCTGGAAAGAGGCCATGGCGTAGCTGATGAGGACACTGCCATGTAACCTTAAGGCCACTGGCCTCAAACATGAGAAGTAACAATGGATAAAGATGAAAAGAAAAAAGGGGTAAAGGGATGTTGAAGAACATTTGATTGAAGTTTTGAATCAAGAAGGCTTCCATTTATAGGAAGGGCGACAGTGTAACCGACGGCGCAATCAATATGGAAAGGGGAACGACGGTACATCGAACAATTATGGAAAGGTACATTGACTGATTCTAGAAATGTAAATCGATGGGACACCTCAGTTATCATAAAGGTTTACGTCATGAGTATGATATCATCGAGGGAAGGTCGAGGAGATTGATATCAAAGTCGTTGCTTATCGCTTCACCCTATGAAACACGGGGACTATCTGTACACGGTAAAATTGGAGGGACCAATTTTCGATCATACAATGCTTCATGAGCATGTTTCCAAAGCCTCGAGACTGAGGTCGAGATCCATGTCTGGGGGGTTATCGACGACGACCTCGGGGCAGTATCGATCGATAGTCGTAGTAGGGAAGTGGGCAGTCCCCAAGGCATGCGACTAGAGCTGAGAACATCCAGTAGGCTAGTTCAGACCCGAATCGGGGCATTATATGGTTGTACCAGTCCCATATCTTTGTAATAAATGCACTTGTACAATACTAGGATTCCCCTCATATATAAAGGGGATCATTGTCATTTTTTAGACATCTATTGCTCAATATTGAATACACAAGAACATTCTCTCTGCTCTCTAACATATTCCATTGATAACATTACTTGCAAGTATTACTTATATTCAGTGTTCCCTTTATTGTTCTTCATTTATTGCTTATTATTGTCCATAAAGAACCATCACTAATTTTATTATAACTGTTAGTCATCCATCGACTACCCTCGGCGAGACATCAGACTCGACCCCAAGGCCCCGAATAAGCAAGCTCAAGGCCCCGATTGTCGGCCATTCGCTCTGGTTATCATCTTGTTTTCAAGCTCTTATCTTGTTTCCAAGTCTTTCACTTAGCATCTATTGCCTAAACAACTAGCATAAAAATAGATCACGTATTTTTAGAACCACAAAATCAAATCTAATTGTAGTTACCTTTTCAAGGTAAACATGGATGTGGAACACGATGTTTTGAAAATCAAATCTAATTGTAGTTAGCTTTTCAAGGTAAATGAAATCAGGGTTCTCTGACAGAAAGTACAAGTCAGGTACACAGCTGGAACATGACAGAAGAAAGTGACCATCTGGCAGTTAGTACAGAAGAGGAACACAACTAGGACCTGGTCTGTTGGTGCGTACACAATTAGGACCTGGTCTGTTGGTGTGTCTGACAGGAAGTACAAAGCCCACTATCCAGCTGGAACGCATATGCCCGGAAGTGGATGCTCAGACTGTGCAGCAGTCACCTCTAATCTGGAAGAAGTACACCAAGAGTTGACATCACTACCTATTTTGATATGTTTTATGATAAAATAACTTGGTGCAAGACACACTTCCGATACAGATTCAATGATAGTCTCTCAAGCATAGCAAAGTTCATCTAGCATTGAAGTCATTGTGTGTGTCAAGAATAATAAGATAACTCCACTAAGGATGAGCTTCTAATCAAGTCCTATGTATGTCGATAGTTGAGTTGTAATCTTGTTAATTGTTCTACATTGTAATTCCTAGTCAGCTTTCTTAGAAGCACTGGTTTAGGAACAAACAAAATTCGTAAACTTTGTAGTTTATGTTGTGACTAGTAGTACTCATAAGTTAAATGCTCTGTAACTAGGAGAGTTATAGAGTGGCTTGTGGTGGTGCATCACAAGTTAGTTTAAAGCCTTTGCAATCGGGAGTATAGTAAAGTGGCTTGTAATAGGTAGATTACAAGTTAGTGAGATTAAAGCCTACTGGTGTAGGTCGTGGTTTTTTTGATCCCCTTGTGTGGGATTTTTTCCATGTAGAACATTTCCGGCCTTCTTTACATTCAGTTGTTACTTCATTCTTCATATCAGTCTCATCGAGGACCAGTTACTCTATATTTTGGTGGACTCGTATAACTCATCAAAACTAGATGCCAAACTTGACTTCTCTCACACTGATTGAGTTCATCTTGCATTGCATTTACCCAATCTGCATCCTGCAAAGCCTCAACAATATTTTTAGGTTCAATAAGAGATAGGAAGGCATCAAAAGCACACAGTTTCTTTAATTGTGATATGGTTTTGACTCCAAATGTTGGATCAGTGATAATTTTCTCAATAACTTTGATACTTGTGAGGTTTCACAACCAACTGATTTTTGCTAGATGTTTCTCGCATGTTCTGTTGCTGAGGAATAGGATCATGCATAGGTTCTTTTAGGGAACTCTCTTTGATTAGTTCCCCCTTTCAGGTTGCCCTTGATGGAAGAACCTATTCCATCACTTGTTCCTTCTTTTGGTGCCACTTTAACTTGTGCTGAGACTTCAATCAAATCCTTTACCAGTCCAATGGCTTCATCTTCATGTTCCTGTCTCTCAGAAAGAATGTTTGTTTCATCAAACATTACATGCACACTTTCTTCTACACACAAATTTCTTCTATTGAACACTTTATATTCTTTGCTATGTGAAGAATATCCCAAGAATACTCCCTCATCACTTCCGGTATCAAACTTATCTAGGAAGTCTTTTCCATTATTATGCACAAAGCATTTGCATCCAAATGCCCTAATATGGGATATATTTGGTTTTCTCCCTTTAAGTAACTCATAGGGAGTCTTCTCTATAAGAAGTCTAGTCATGCATCTATTGATAATGTAACATGCAGTGTTTACAGCCTCTGCCCAGAAGCTGTGGGGCAGTTTACGAGAAAGAAGCATAGTCCTAGCCATGTCTTCAAGAGTCCTGTTCTTTCTTTCAACTACTCCATTTTGTTGAGGGGTCCTAGGGGTAGAGAAGTTATGATCTATGCCATGCTCATCACAGAATTTAGCAAACTTAGCATTTTCAAATTCAGTTCCATGATCAGACCTAATGGATGCAAGTTGATTACCTAGTTGTTTCTGAGTTTTTCTAACAAAGGCAGTAAACATGTTTGATGCTTCATCTTTAGATGTTAAAAATAGTACCCAGATAATCTAGAATAATCATTGACAAGTACCATCACATATTTCTTTCCACCTCTGCTCAAGGTTCTCATTGGACCACAAAGATCCATATGAACCAATTCCAATGTCTTAGTTGTGCTTACCATTTTCTTGGTTTTGAAGGATGATCTTACCTGCTTCCCGTATGCACAGGCCTCTCAAACTTTGTCTTCCTTGAAGTTGATGTGAGGTATCCCGATCACCAAGTCCTTAGAGACTAATTTGTTTAGCTGATTCAGACTAGCATGACCATGTCTTTTGTGCCACAGGAGGGGATCATTATCCAACACACTTAGGCAGGTGAGTTCATTTTCTGAAAGAGTAGAAAAATCTACAATGTAAATATTGTTAACTCTTTTCCCTGCAAAAACAATCTTGTCAGTGGTAAGGTTAATCACAAACCATTTGGTAGAGGTGAATGCTACAAGGTTACCTCTATCACACAGTTGTGACACACTGATCAGGCTGTATTTCAAGGCATCTATTAAGTAGACATTCTCAATGGAGTGTGAGTCTCTCTTACTTACCTTTCCAACCCCAATAATCTCACCTTTCTTCCCATTACCAAAGGAGACATTACCTCCCTTTATGTCCTCAAGTGAAAGGAACTGGTTCTTGCTTCCAGTCATATGTGTTGAGCAGCAACTATCCATGTACCATATTTGGCTACTTCCCTTCACTTGGACCTTCAAAAAGAAATCAAGGGTTAGTCTTAGGAACCCAAACTAGTTTGGGTCCCTTTATATAGGAAAAGAGGTAAATCAAATTCCTTTTCGCCCACCCAGGCAGCCTATTTTTCTTTTAATCAATAGCTTTGTTCTTTTGACTGGCCTTTTTCTTTTGCATTACATTCATTTTAGTAATGACTAGTCTTCCCACAATGTGTGCAGATTTTGTTCTCAGGAAGAGTGAGATACTTGCTTTTAGGATCCCACTTAGGTGCTTGAGTCCCATAGCCAAGTCCTCTTTTATTTCTACTGTGATGTTCTTGTAGCCAGGAAAGTGCATCAGAAGCCTTGTTCCATTTGCAAGTTCTATCTAGTTCATGTTTTACCTTCCCTAGATCTTCTTATAAGACTTTTATCTGCTCATCCTTCTTGTACAAATCATCCTTCATTTTTCCTATGTTTTCTTCTAGGGTGACTTAAGTGTGATCAGCTTCCTTTTTACCTGTTCCTAGTTTCAGTTTTAAGTTTTCAGACCTAAGTTCTAGGACACTAGTGTCAAGTTCAAGAACCTGGTTCTTCAACTCAGCATTTTTACTATCACTCTCATTAGCCCTATATTCTAGATTTTTCCACTTGGCTTTTAGGATGACACATTCCATGGACAGATCTTCCTTCTCATTGTTAATTATCTTATACTCATCAATGAAGTCTAGCAATAGCTCAGACAACCTTTCTTTAGATAGGAATTTAATCTTGTCTTTGAGATGAAGGACACTTACCTCTTGTTCATCATCTGATTCTCCGATGGCCATAAGGGCTTGTTTATCTCCAGCTTCATCTTTTGAGTCCTCATCTGATGCTTCTCCTCAAGCAGCAACCAGAGCGTTTGTTGATCTTTTTATCCTTTTGGGTTGAACCTGTTCCTTCTTCCTGTTCCTTCGTTCAGCCCTTTCCTTCTTCCACTCAATTTCCCATTGAGGACAGTTTTTGATCATGTGATCTGTCTTACCACATTTGTGGCAACCCTCGTTGGTCTGTTTCTCAGGAACCCTTGGTTTGTTGAAGGTTGTATCTCTTGAAGAAACTTTTCCTCTCATCAGGTACTTTTCGAAATCTCTTGTGATCATGGCCATTTCATCATCCTCCAGATCTGGAACTTCAGCTATTCTGAGAGCCAGATTTCTTTCCTTCTTGGGTGCATCCATTTTAATGGTTTGCCTTTTCAGTTCATAGGCAGTGAGGTTTCCAATCAGCTCATCCAACTTGAGGGTAGCAATGTTCTTTGATTCCTGAATAGTAGTGATTTTGCTTTCCCAAGTCATTGGTAAGACTCTTGTCAAGATTTTCTCAACCTTCTCTTCTTCAAGGATAATTCTCCCAAGAGACTTAAGTTCATTTGTTAGTGTTGTGAGCCTTGTGTATATTTCCTGGATAGATTCTCCTTCCTTCATACTGAAATTCTCATATTGAGAATATAACAGTGTCCCTCTTGATCTCTTTACTTGTGGAGTTCCTTCATGAAACACTTCTAAAGTGTCCCATATTTCCTTTGCTGTAGTAGAGCTTTGAATCCAGCTGTATTCGTCTGGACCCCGTCCACACACAAGCCATTTCTTGGTCGTGGCATTCTTCTCCCATTTCTTCAGATCCTCAGTAGTGCGGTGAGCTCTTGTAGTTGGCACATCCATACCTTCAGCATTCTTCTTTATAGTTGCCAGAGGACCATCAGTGACTATGTCCCAGAGTTCATAGTCTTCTCCTATGATGTGATCTCTCATCCTGTTCTTCCACCAAGAATAGTACTGACCATTAAAAAGTGGAGGCCTAGCAGTGGATTGCCCTTCCCAGTTTACAGGTGGTGCACTCATTTTGATCTTTTCCTAAGGTGTTAGCCTCTTCAAGGATAACCCGATCTGATACCAATTGATGTTTTAAGCGTCTATAACACACAAGAGGGGGGGTGATTTGTGTGGTACCCAATTTTTGCTTAAGTTCTTTATTGAAGGACCTGGTTCTTCTAGGTTTTCCAACTACTACTGTTTGCGGAATAATAAATACAAAAAATAAAAGACACTGTGATTTTTACATGGAAAACACCTGGCTCAAAAGGTGAAAAAACCACGACCTACTACTCAATAGGATTTTCCCAAACTTCCACTTAAATCACCGAGCCAAAACAGCATTTACAAAAACTCTTTGTAAACCTACCGATTAACTCTAATCACGTTGTGGCACATAGCCTCAACTGTTGCGATAACTTCAAGTTAGTTATAACTTGAACACTCTAGGTACCTAATACAATTGCTTCTATGAAAGCTGACAGGTACAATTTTAAACAACCTACTACAATTGAACTAGAATAAAAGATAGACAATGTAACTGGTTCTTCTATCTCGTTCAACTAGCTTCAGGAGTGCACACTCAAATCACACATAAATTGCTTGCAAAATCGCCTTGCTCTTTTGCTCTCAATTTAGTTTAACTTCTGCGTATGTGCATTACCTGTAAAAGAGAACAATACTAATATTTAATAGGTTAGTAATCAGAGTTGGATTGGGACTAAATTACTACTCTTCTATCGTGGAAGAGTTCATAATGATCTCAAACTATAACACTATCTTCATCCTAAATTGTGTTCTCTTCATATAAGGAGACTTTCTCCCCTTATCTAATATGAAACCTTTTCGATCAAATCAGGAGATATTACTTCTTGTTCAGTAGGATTTATCTCCGTCACGTGCATCTCACATGTATAGATTGATCATGATTGTGCTTCACAAGATGGACCTAGTCCATGACTGAGTTCCTTTGTCATTCTTCAAAACATCACATGTTCTTGGGCCAACAGTTAGAAATGTGTAAAATTCTTCGGACCCTTTGGACTGATCTATGCATTAAAAAGTCAAGGAATAGTACTTTCCATAAAAGTGCATTTCTGTGGTCCACTATGCGATCGTAGAATAGCTATGCGGACCGGATAGTTGCCGTAGAGTCAGTCAGTGTGATGGATAAATTGAGGTCAACTATGCGGTCAATTATGCGATCGCATAACCACTATGCGGGCCGCATAGTCATCACATAATCCCCTTGTGATTTTGTAAAGGGCAGTTCTGTGGTGCATTATGCGACCATAGAATAGGTATGCGAACTGCATTTCTGTCGATACCCATGTAGCGTGTTCAGGTATGCGATCGCATATGAGATCGTAGATTTCGTCGGAGCTTCTATTTTCTAAATTTTAAAACCCGACTCCGTTCCATTAATAACACCCCATTAGACCATTTTCTGTTATTTCACTACGTATAGAGTGAGGGGGGAGGTTATAGAGAGAGAGAGGGAGTGATCTTCATCAAGTCACCACTTAACCCTTGCCCCAAATCCTTGAAGATTGTCAAGTTAAATTGCTAGGTCTTCACCCTAAGAGGTATGAACTTGTACCCTCACCTATAATTTCGAAATTTCTAATAAAAATAAGTGATTAGCAAGTGGGTTCATGGGTATAAGGGCTGATAATCTTGCATGCATAAAATATAATGAGGTATGGGGAGATTGTGAACCAAAAAGATAGCAATTATAGTATAGGATGATGCAAATCCCTCACAAAAGGGTCCTAGAATCACTGTGCACACTAAGTGCTTGGTAAAATGCTCAAATGAGCTAGAATCCTAATCATGTCTCTAATTCTTGGTTTAATTTGCAATTCTTATAAAATAGATTGAAGTGCTAAGAGTCTCGAAATTTATTATAAAGATTTAAGGAAAAATCCATTGAGGTATGTATGGCTAAAACCCCCTCCTCTTAGAAACTAAGCTTCCATGGTGCCCGTGTAAATATTGTAACTTCGAAACATGATTGATGCAATACTTGTTATGTTAAGAGAATTGATGTTGTGAAAATGTATGTGGTAGGTACTTCTTCATGTGTTTAATGTGTTATTCTTTGTAAATGAAGGATGTGTGGGGAATATGATCTATGTGCTAAATGCCTAAATGTCATGCCAAGGTTACTTTGGGACTCAAATGCCAAAGTTGACGAATTCCTCTCTATGCTTATGACTTAAATTGCTTTTGTATATGCCTATGATCTTAAGTGGCAAAGTGAATGTTGAAAATGGGAACATTGTGAAACGTGAGTTATGGAATGTGGAAATTGTGGCCCAAACTACTGGTAAACTAATACATGTGTAACCAAGGATTGGAGTGAGATGAATAACGGAAAATGGTAACGTCCCGGGGAGACGGCTTAGCCGATCGGGTGGTGATTGGATGCCAAGATATATACACATGGTGGTAATGTATTGATGATTGAAACTGGAAAGTGTGAATGAAATAATGGTACCGTCTCGGGGAGACGGCTTAGCCGATCGGGCTGTGATCGGACTCCGCTCAAGGAAGCGGTGGTAATGTTGATAATGATGCAACAGTGTGGGATGTTCCAATGTAAAATTTCAGAAACTATGTGAAAATCATGTGAGCCTCCTTATATTGTTGACATGGTGCTTAATTGTGACTTTGTTGTCTTTACAATTTCCTCTTTACTGTTGTATGATTTTTCTTTCTAACAGGATGGTGTTTAGTTATACATACTAGTACGATTCCATGGTACTAACATCCTTTTTGCTGGGGGCGCTACATTTTTAAATCAATGTAGGTGGCTCCATAGCGGATAATGCCGATCACGCATAGCGGAGAATCCTCCTCTCGAAGTCTTGGTGAGCTCCTTTCTCCTTTGAGGGGTTATGTAGTACATCTTTTGTTATAGATATCCACGTTTGAGATATAGCCGGGGCCTTGTTGCCGGCATTGTCATTATTGTCTGTTGTATCCCTAGAGGCTCCGTAGACGATTTTGTGGGTTATGTACGGGTATTGATAGGTCAATGAACCATGGTATAACTTTGTACTCTAGCTCTTCTAAACTATAACTGTACGAAATTTTGAAAACATAACTATGTTTTAAGGTTTGTGGCATGAAAATGGTTTAACAATGTGAATGTTCAAATTTTACTATTGTCTAAATAAATGATAGCGTGGTCCCCTTAACATTATTGATTTGGGGTAGAAATGTATTAATAAGGCTTGCTCAGTTGGGGTTCACTCGATTGAGCACCGGTCGCGCCTCCCGAGGTTAGGGCGTGACAATTTTCTTTTACTATTTTACGACTTGCAGGGATGGTTAGTTCGAGATTTGGAAGGGTTCGAGTTGAAATCGTAATACTTAGTTCCTTAAGGTTGGCTTAAAAGGGCATTTATGACTTCGATCAACATTTTGAGAAAACCACCTCGGAATCAATATTTGCAGTTCCAATAGGTTTATTTGATGATTTGGGAATCGGACATCCATTCGGGTCGGGTTTTGGATGACCCGGAGCATTTTCGCGCATAATAGTGAAAGTTTGTTCTTCGATAGTTTTAGAAGTTCTTAAAAATTTTTGGAGCAGGTTTTTCTGATATCAAGGTCCAAATGGGATTCAAAGACTGGGAATAGTTTCGTAATACCTTTTATGACTCGCACGCAAAATTTTGTGTCATTCCTAGTAGTTTCGGCGCATTGGGAGTAAATTAAAGAACTTGAAGTTCATTGTTTTGATTCAATTGGTTTGCAGTGTGATTCTTCTTTTTAGCGTTATTAGGTGAATTTCGAGTGTTCGAGCGAGTCTGTTTTATGATTTCAAACTTATTGGTATATTCGGGCGGGGCCTGGGGGGCCACAGGTGCTAATCGGATGAGGCTCGGACAAAGTTAGAACTTGGGAGGAATAGCTGAAGCTCCAAGTTGCTGTCATAATCGTACCTGCGCTTGGCCAGCCGCAGGTGCTAGCTTGTAGAAGCACCCAAGGAGGCACAGCCAAGGATCCGCAGGTGCGCCCCACGCTCCGCAAAAGCAGTACCCTGTCCATAGAAGCGAAGCCAGCATGCTTGGACACTTCCGCAGAAGCGGACTTTTGTCTGCAAAAGCGATGATGCAGGCGTGGCCGTGCGACCGCATGTGCGAGATCGCTGGAGGCAGTGAGGTCTCTTGTAAAATGGTACTTAGTCATTTTGGCTCATTTATTCCATTGTTGTGCAATTTTTGGATCTCTTAGTGAGGAGATTTTGCTTAGCACTCAGATGTAAGTAATTCCTATATAATGTGAGTTAAATACATAGTTTATGGGTAGATTATAACATGTAAATTAGTGAAAATTATGGATTTAGGTGAAAACCAAGGTTTTTGATAAAAATCTGATTTGACAACGAAATTCGTTATGGAATTCAGTAAAAATAATATATTTGAGTTCATGGGGTTATTGATAACAACTTTCTTCAAAAAATTTAAGAATCCGAGCACGTGGGCCCGGGGGTGAATTTTAGGGATTCTTCAAATATACTTGGGAGATCACATTGATAGTTAGAATATGAACTTTTGAGTATGTATTGATTTCATTACATAATATTTGATTTGTTTCGAGTCATTTGGCACTAAATTTGGGGTATGAGCAGAACCTTGGACCGGAAAGTACGCTTTGAGACGAGGTAAGTCTCTTTTCTAACCTTGTAAGAGTGAATTAACCCCATAGGTGAATTATAGTTAATATGTGCTCCTATTTGTGGGGGATACGTATGACAGGCTACGATTACGTATTTTAGTCTATTATTACACTCTAATTTGCTGCAGTTTAATTGAATTTGAGCTTTAATCGCTAGTGTTTTGCACGAAATGTGTGTTTTATGCCTTGTATGAGTGATATTGATCTATGTAGATGTTATGGAATGAATTCAAGCTATTCAGGAGCTTTGAAGTCTCAGTAAAGGCCCAAGGATTATGCTGGGATCCTGTTCGAGGATCAATGGATGATAGTGCACTTTAAGAACGAAACGAAAAATCGAGCAGGCATACTGCACATTATCCAGCAAAATACACACAACGTTTTGCTCAGAAATCCGTTTGGTCTCCACAATATATCGTTGGAAAGATATTGAAAATATCTACAACATTGATGTTTTACATTTTTCTACATTTTAAAAGCAACGCCGCGTAATGCGCCACAACTGTGTAAATTGTCGTTGCCCTCAGATTGCATGCTCTCTGAAGTTCCCCACAAGCACACTTCGTGGTGCGTCGCCCCATGCAGCGCGCATGTGTAAATTTTATAGAGTTATTTTCCTATTTCGGTGGAGAAGTTGTTTTCGTCTGGGTCCAACCCTAATTGGTATAAATACATGTAAAAAATATTATTTTTGTAACGTTTGACATAGGGAGAGAACAGAGCCGCCGTGGAGGCTGGGTTTCATCTTTCTTTCATCAAACATAGTGAATTTGTATGATTTGTTGTTTGGCTACCATGTCTATATGGAGCTAAACTTAACGTTCTACGGTTGTGGTTCTTCCATGACTATTGTTATCCGGATATTTATTTTAATTTCTTAGTTTGTCATATTGGTTTATTTATTCAATCTTGCGCTTAATTATTTGATTTCTTGATCACCAATTGAATACTATCTACGAATCTAGAATTGAACTCGAAAGTGAGAATTCCAGATTGCATATAGGATTGAGTAGAGCAAGTTCTTGAACCTACGCATCGGGGAACAAATTCTCATTTAGGATAGACATATGCCTAATTTCCTTGCTTGGTTGAAGTACAAGAATTAAAAAGTGCGTTCTTGTTAGTTCTTATTCCATAGACATATAGGCGCTAGGTTAGCTTGAATAGGCGGGTACGTGTAATGACCCTGTCGATTGTTATGAGAGTACGAGCTCTGATCCCCTATCAACTACTTCACCGATATCTATTTCTGCCATGGTTTCTTGCCGGGAGGGTTCGTTTTGTGTTTCAGAGTGTTTTGGGGCACTTAGTCTCTAAATGAGAGCTTATGTCTTAGAACTTAGGCCGTAGTTGGAACATTGTGAAAACGGCTCCGAAATGGAGCTTCGTCAACTCCATTAGCTTCGTGAGGTGATTTTGGGCTTAGGGGCATGTTTGGATTGTTTTTGGGAAGTTTGTAGCTCATTTATGCTTGAAATGGCAAAAGTTGAATTTTTGATGTTTCGGGCCGGTAATGTAAATTTTGATATCGAGGTCGGAAGTTGGAGTAGGTCCGTAATGTTCAATATGAGTTGTGTGCAAAACTTGAGGTCAATCGAATGTGGCTTGGTTGGTTTGGGCATCGATTGTAAAATTTTAAAGTTTCAAGTTCTTAAAGTTTGGATTGGAATATGATTGGTTTTTTTAGCATTGTTTGAGGTTATTTGAGGGCTCGACTAAGTTTTTATGGTGTTTCAAGATTGGATGGCATGTTTGGTTGAGGTCCTGGTAGCCTCGGGTGAGTTTCGTGTGTTTAAAGAATCAAATATTGAAGTTGAGTTGTTATTGAAGGGATCAATCAACTAGTGTTTTCGCACAGGCAGTGGAAGGCCCGCAAGTGCTGCCTCATAGAAGCGAGGATGAAATCGCAGATGCAGCCACTGTCTTGGTAGCCAATAGTCGCAGGTGCGGTGAAGGAACCACAAAAGCGGACACGAACCTGCGGATAAAGAATCGCAAAAGCGGTGGCAGGTCACAGAAGCTGACATCTTAGCCGCAGAAGCGCATCCACAGCTGCGGAGGAAGGAGCACGGGTTTGAACTCTATAGTTTAATGAAAACTCGTAGATGCGGAGTCTCTATTGCAGAAGTTGGACCACATATGCGGTCCTTGGAACGCAAAAGCGGAAATCGATGGCAGAAAAGGGCAGATTCGTGGGTTGAAATTTCATATCACAAAATTCAGTTTGGAGCTCAATGGAAGGCTGCTTTTTTGAGATATTTTGAAGGAGAGATATTGGTTAACTAATCTGAAACTCAATTTTGATCATATTACATTAATCTATTGTTGTGTTCTTCATCTAATTAAGGAATTTGAGGGTGGGAGTTTGGGAATTGGTGGAAAATTTCCCTAATCAAATATATGAGGTTTGAGTGGGAATTAGATGTCGGTTTTGGATGATTATTGCATGAATGAACTCGTGAGTGAATGGGTGTTCATAATTTGTGACTTTTACCTGATGCCGAGACGTGGGCCCAGGGAGATTTTTGGGTGTTTTTTTTTTATTTTCTTGCCTTTGCTTTGAATTCATTAGCTAAATTAGTTGCTTGTAGCTATATTTACGTTATGTAATTGATTTGATTAGATTTGGGCCACTGGAAGTTGGATACTCGTGGCAAGAACGTGATTTCAGATTGATTTGAGCTTGGTTCGAGGTAAGTGTCTTGCCTAATCTTGTGTTGGAAACTCCCATAGGATTTGTGTCGTTTGATATATGAGCGTCGTACATGTGAGGTGATGAGAGCGTACATGGACTATTTGTTGAAAACCCCGTTTTCATTAAGCAAATATCTATTTTTCTTTTAATTGAGCAACACTAGCATATGTAATTATCTTGCTTAGGTCAGGGAAGCATGCCTACGTGTGTTAACTGTCTTAACTGGCTATCTGAACTCTGTGCATCATTTTTTAGTTAAACTTCCTGTTTTTCCTTGACTCGGACTTAGCCTAAATTGTGATTTTATTACTATACCTGCTATCTCTGTTTGGTTGAGTTGCATATTTTCTTTGGGACAATGAAACGGTATTCTAAGAGATTCCCCTATGCTACATATTTATATTGGGACTACACAACGATATTCCAGGAGATCCCCCTGCACATTTATATTGAAACTACGGAACGGTATTCCAGGAGTATCCCTGCACATTTACCTTTGGGACTACAGGAAGGTATCCCGGGAGATCACCCTGAACATTTACGTTTTGGACTACGAGACTGACACAAATCCTTGACAATATGGCAACACATAACCAAACTTGGCACTCAGAGGATACCACGGGTGGAATTGCATATGGTAATCCTTCCTTGACCAACATTATTAAGGAGAACCAAGAAAGAAATCAAGTATTTGTCAGGCTTGCCACCAACGTCAATGTGTTGACAAAGATGTTCACTGAAAGCCAAACAAAAAAGGTGAATGTGATGGAAGACGTTCAACCCACATCAAATGAGGATAATGAGGAAGCATATTATGTAAATAACTATGAAGGAGGTTATCAAAGGCAACCCTACCAAGGTTCAGGACAACAAAACCAATGGAGGCCTAAACCGCAAGGGCGAGGCAACCAACAGTGGCAAAATGGTCAAGGGAATTGGAGTAAAAACGACAACAACTTTTCTAATCGGTGTTTAAACCCCTATGTTCCACAAAAGGGGCAATATTCCAACTCTCCGCATCGGAAGGAAGATTCTTCAAGTTATTCCAAGTTGGAAAACATGTTTGAACGAGTTTTGGAAAATCAAAAAAGATGCGACACTTCAATGAGGAATATGACCGAGCTTGTGGTTTATCATGCCGCATCTATTCAAAATTTGGAGACAAAAATGAGAGATCTCTCAAGAGTGAAAAATCTGAAGAAACAGGGTACACTCCCAAGTGACATAATTGCAAATCAAAAATGTAGTAGGAGTAGTCCAACTTCTCATTGTATGGAAATCGCAACTAGGAGTGGGAAAATACATCAAGGAAAGAATGAACAAGTGGACGAAGTGGAAGATTCCGAACAAGAAGTCGAGGCACAAGTTGAGGTGCCAATTGTTTTTGAATCTGTAATGGTCTTAGAAGAAGTGAAAATTCAAGAAGTGAACCGGGAACAGGTTGAGGAAAACGTGAAAGGGACACCAAAATCACTAACATCGATTCCTAGAACTCCTCCTCCTTTCCCTCAAAGACTTGATAGGAAGGTTGATGATAGCAAACTTGAAAAGTTCTATGACATTCTCAAGAAATTATCGGTGAATATTCCATTTGTGGAAGCATTTCAAGAGATGCCGGATTTTGCCAAGTATTTGAAAGACTTGATCACCAACAAGAGAATTACCAAGAATGAAGTGGTGAATGTGACTCACCGAGTCAGTTCCATCTTTGCAACAACGGCCGTTCAAAAGAAAGAAGACCCGGGAGCTTTTACCATTTCATGCACTATTGGGGTGCGCGATATTGCAAGATCTCTTTGTAAAAGTAGGGCTAGAATCAATTTATTGCCTCTTGATATTTACAAGCAAGCATGGTTAGGTATGCCGAGGCCTAGAAGTATGAGGTTGCAAATTGTCAATCATTCAATAAAGAGACGGATGGGTATTGTTGATGATGTTCTTGTGAAAGTGGGGAAGTTTCTCCTTCCCCCCGACTTTGTGATCCTTGATTGTGTTATTGACAAAGAAATCCCTATCATCTTGTGGAGGCCATTCCTTGCTACTGGAAGAGCACTTATGGACTCGAAACGAAATGAGATCAAGTTCTGAGTTAATGACGAAGAGGTTACCTTTCAAGCAAGTAAGGGTATGAAGTTTCCACATGCATATGAAAGCATCTAAGTCATTGATGTTTTCAATGAGGAATAAGACACAATCAAGATGAACATGAAAGAACAATGCCTTGGTGAGGCATTGGCGGCTATTTTGGTAAATTTTAATGGTGAAGACATAGAGGGGTACATGGAACTGGGGATTTCATTAGAAGGACGGGTCCTACAGCTATGCACCAAAGAAACTTCTCTTCATTCAGAGAATAGAGTCACTCCTCCCGCCAATCCTTCAATTATTGAACCACAACAGCTTGAGATCAAGCCACTTCCACCGCATTTGAGGTATAAATTTCTTTGCTCTGATGAAACTCTACCGGCAATAGTTTCTTTTTGTTGAATGATGTGCATCTAGAACACTTGTTGAATGTCTTGAGGGAGCATAGTCAAGCCATTGGGTAGACAATAGCGGACATCTGAGGGATTTTCGCCGGAATTTGTGAGCACAAGATACAATTGGAGAAAGAGAGCAAACCAAGTGTGGAACATCAAAGAAGGTTAAACCCTTCTATTCAAGAGGTGGTACAGAAAGAATCATCAAATTCTGAGATTTCGGGGTAGTCTACTCCATTGCTGATATTTCTTTGGTGAGTCCGGTGCAATGCGTGCCAAATAAAAAAGGCATGACCTGATTGAAAATGATAGAATGAGCCCATCCTGACGCGAATAGTGATTGGGTGGAGAGTTTGGATGGACTACGGGAATCTAAACAGTGCTACTTGCAAGGACCATTTCTATATTCCTTTTATTGATCAAATACTTGATCGGCTAGCAGGAAGGTCAATTTATTGCTTCTTGGATGGATATTCCAGCTATAACCAAATCAACATCGCATTGGAAGATCAAGAGAAGACAACATTTACATGCCCATATGGGACGTTTTCCTTTAGCCGTATGCCATTTAGGTTATGCAACGCCCAGCCACTTTTCAACGGTGCATGATGTCAATCTTCTCGGACATGGTGGATGATTTCGCAGAGGTGTTTATGGATGACTTCTCTATTGTGAGTGATTCCTTTGAGCATTGTCTTGACAATCTTAGGCAAGTGCTCAAAAGATGTGAAGAAACAAACCTTGTGCTAAACTAGGAGAAGTGCCACTTCATGGTGGACAAAGGCATTATTTTGGGCCACAAGATTTCCAAACAAGGCATATAGGTTGACCGGGATAAGATCGAAATCATTTCCATGCTTCCTTCACCCAATTTAGTAAGAGGTGTCCGAAGTCTTTTGGGGCATGCCGGCTTTTATAGGCGTTTTGTCAAAGACTTCTCAAAAATTCCAAATCCCATGTGCAACCCCCTTGAAAAAGATGCAAAGTTAATATTTGTTGAGAAGTGTCTTAAAGCTTTTGAAGAGTTGAAAGAAAAGCTCACCATGACACCTATTATTGTCCCACCCGATTGGTCCATTCCATTTGAACTCATGTGTGACGCTAGTGTGGTAGCTATTAGGGCGGTTCTTGGTCTACCGCATCACAAAATCCTTCACTTGTATATTGTGCAAGCAAGAAACTTAATGGTGCTCAAATGAATTACGCCTTGACTGAGCAAGAACTTCTTTCCATTGTCTATGCTTTTGAAAAATTTTGAGCTTATTTGTTGGGGTCAAAAGTGATAGTTTACACCGATCATGCTGCTCTTCTATATCTTATGGTGAAGAAGGATGCCAAACCAAGATTGATTTGGTGGGTCCTTTTGATGCAAGATTTTGATTTTGAAGTCAAGGACCGAAAATGGACAGAAAATTCAAGTTGCGGATCACCTATCTAGGCTTGAAGAGGCAGGGAGACAAAAAAAAGAACTAGAAATCAATGATGCCTTTCGAGATGAGCACATATTGGCATTGTCTAGCACATTCGCTCCTTTGTATGCCGACATCACTAACGTTTTTGTTAGTGACCTTGTTCCCGATGGATTGGAAGCTTATCAAAATAAAAAGTTCTTGCAGGAGTGTGGGCAGTAATATTGGGAGGAAACCTTTTTGTTTCGTATTTGTTCCAACAACTTCATTCGGTGGTGTGTTTCGGAAGATGAGGTAATTCCAATTCTCAAAGCATGCCATGATTCACCTGTTGGGGGTCATCATGGATGAAACCAGACAACAGCCAAAGTTCTTGAATGTGGCTACTATCGGCCATCGATCTACCAATATGCAAATCAATGGTCAAGGTATGCGATCAATGTCAAAGACAAGGGTCAATATCTAAAAGACATGAGGTGCCTATGAATTTTGTGATGGAGGTCGAGATCTTTGATGTGTGGGGGATAAACTTCATGAGCCCTTTTGTGAGCTTTTATGGCATGAATTACATCTTGGTGGTTGTGGACTACGTCTCCAAATGGGTTAAGGCGATCGCCTTTCCAAACAATGAAGCAAGGAGTGTGACTGCATTCTTGAAGAAGAACACATTCACGAGGTTTGGTACCCCAGGGCCATCCTTAGTTATGGTGGTTCTCACTTTTGCAACCAGGCTTTCACCGGGCTGCTTGAAGAGTATGGCGTAAAGCACAAGGTGGCCACAACTTGTCATCTTCAGATGAGTGGTCAGGTTGAAGTCTCTAACAGGGAAATCAAAAACATCCTAGCAAATAGTGTCAATGGAAATATGACTGACTGGTCAAGGAAGCTAGATGATGCGTTGTGGTCATATCGCATGTCATTTAAGACTACCATTGGCACCTCACTGTACCGGTTGGTTTTTAGTATGAGGTGTCACTTTCTAGTGGAGCTTTAACACAAAGCCATGTGGGCCTTAAAGAAGTTGAATCTTAACTAGGCCGAAGCTGCTAACATGAGAATGACACAACTCAATGGGATTGAAGAATTCCGTCTCCATGCCTATGAGAGTGCAGCCATGTATAAGTAGAGAATGAAGTTTATACATGACAAGAAGATCCTGAAGTGGAAGTTATATTCTGATGACTTGGTCACACTCTTCAACTCAAGAGTTAAGTTATTTCCGCAAACTCAAATACAAATGGTCTTGCCCATTCAAAGTTGTGAGTAGGTCCCTGTATGGTGCTATTGAATTGGAGTCGGAGGATGGAACTCAAACTTTCAAAGTGAATGGTCAACGAGTCAAGAATTACCTCGGTATCACGTGAGAAAGGCATTTGATAGAAGAATTTGCTCTAAAGGATAGTCCAACAACAACTCCACCACTGAATAGCCCAAATGGGGTCAACATCGTCGTGCCATAACGTTAAAGTAAGCGCTTCTTTGGAGGCAACCCATGTGTGGTAACACTATTTTGATAATGTATACGGTGAAATAGAAGGGTCCAATTTCTCGTCATAGGGGGGCCTTAGAAAACCATCTCGAAGTCTCGAGACTGCAAGTCTATGGTCGAGTTTTCTCCATCAAGGTTCGTCGACGCTCGACCTAAGGACAATGCTGACCACGGCTGTGATAGAAATGGGGAGTTCCAAGGCATGAAGCTACAGCCGACAAAACCTGTCAGGCTACTCTGAGACTGCATCATAGCATTAGCTAAATGTCCCATCTCCATAACTTTGTAATAAATATATTTTGTACTATGTTGAGATAACCTTCCTATATAAAGGGAATCCTTACCATTTTGTAAACCCCTGTTGCCTCTGTTGCTCCAGTCACTCTACAAGAAATATACAAGAACATTCTCTTTGCTCTTTAACATACTCTCTTGATATTTTTGCTTTCATTTATTATCTCCATTATTGTTCTTCATTTATTGTTTATCATTGGCCATAAAGAGCTTCTGTTGATTTTAGTATAATTGTTAGCCATATCACGATTACCTTCGATAGATCCCTGTCTAGCTTCGGAATCGACCTCGAGGCCCTGGATCGACAAGCTCGAGGCCCCGATAATTTACCCATCGGTTTGTTTATCAATTTTTCCTTTGTTCTTGTTTCGTCTCTAAGTATCACATACATAACATCAACTGCTTAACAAACTACCATAAAAATAGATCACGTATTTTTAGAATCTCATAATCAAAATTAATTGTTATTAGCATTTTCACATAACGCAAGTTATCTTGCACACCTGTTCTTGTCCAAGATCTTCGATTTCAGTTTGAAATGTCTAACTCAGTGACTAGAGGTGAAAACAACAACCTTGAGGACCGCGAAGAAAACGGTGTGGATGCTCTAGGTGTTGGTTTGCCACCGTGAAACCATGGGGATGCACCGGACCTAATACCCATGGACACGGTCTAACGCGATGCTCAACAAATCGACATAAGCTCGCACACTAACTAGAGTGTGCACCTAGGAGATCAACAAGAGGCTCAGAAAACCCAACTAGGGAAGAACGGGAGGTTATCCTCCACATTATTTTTGAAATGTTGCAGGCACAAAAACTGGCTATTTCCCAGTTGCAAAGTCACCAGAAAACTCCCAGCACGGTAGCACCAGGGACAGCTACCCCAGCCGAACAGGTACCGGAGAGATCGACCCATAACGAATCGATGACCGAGCCTGTCATCGTAAAATTGCTCAAGGACCTCACCAGAAGGATCGAAAAGGTGTGAAAATGATAGAAGCCAATGACTAGAAGGTCGAGACCTATAACTCCAGGTTCGACCAAATTCTGGGCATGCCCCCGGTCTTCGAAGGTGTGGATTCGAAGAAGTTCATACAAAGGTCGTTCCCGGAGGAAGCGGCTCCGAAGACCTTTCCAAAGAAGTTCAGAATGCAAGACCTCCCACAATACAACTGAACCTCGGATCCCAACGAGCGTGTCAAGTCCTACACCTGTGTAGTAAAGGGCAACGACAGAAAGGATGGGGAGATCGAGTTTGTCTTACTAAATAAGTTCAGGGAAACACTCTCGAATGGGGCCATGATGTGGTATCACAACCTAGCTCCTAACTTCATAGACTCATTCTCCATGCTATTAGACTCCTTCATAAGGGCGCATGCCGGTGCCATAAAAGTAGAAACAAGGAAATCTGACATTTTCAAGATCAAGCAGAAGGAGAGCGAAATGCTGCGAGAATTCGTGTCTCGGTTTCAAACGGAATGAATGGAACTGTAGACCTTCACTCAGGGTCTGAATGAACGAAGCCGTATGGCTTCAAAACAGCTGAAGTAGAATCTTGTTGAGTATCCCAACATGACATGATCAGACGACTATATCCTATACCGGTCGAAGATTAGGGTCGAAGACGACCCGCTAGGAGCCCCATCGGGCTCAGTATACCCAAACAGGCTTCTGGCGAAGGAGCCAAAGCCAAACAACGAAAGATATCAGCCATACATTAAAGACAAAAGGAACGCCCGAGGCGCAATCCACCTCGCAACGGTCGAAGGATAGAACGAGGACCGAATCATCGGGGACTCATCAACAGAGCCGGATTCGATACAAACACAGAGCCAATGGAGGCACCTCGCTTATTAGAGTACAACTTCAACGTTGATGTGTCAGACATCGTGTTCGCCATCAGCAGAATCAGTGAAGCCGAATGGCCCAGGCCTGTTCGGTCGGATCCTTCACAAATGAATCATAACTTATTTTGTGAATTCCACAACACGCACGGCCACAAGATCGAGGATTTCCACTAGCTCCAAGAAGAGGTAGCTCGACTACTTAACAAAGGTCATCTACGAGAATTCCTTAGCGACAGTGTCAAAAATCAGTTCCGGGAAAGAGAGATAGACAACAAGAATGAAACAAATGAGCCACAACATGTCATTCATATGATCTTGGGAGGCATCGATGCCCCACAGGAGCCCGTGATGAGAAGGAAAAAAATATCCATCACCAGAGAGTAAATTAAAGAAGTTGTAGTTCATTGTTTTGATTCAATTGGTTTGCAGTGTGATTCTTCTTTTTAGCGTTATTAGGTGAATTTCGAGTGTTCGAGCGAGTCTGTTTTATGATTTCAAACTTATTGGTATATTCGGGCGGGGCCTGGGGGGCCACAGGTGCTAATCGGATGAGGCTCGGACAAAGTTAGAACTTGGGAGGAATAGCTGAAGCTCCAAGTTGCTGTCATAATCGTACCTGCGCTTGGCCAGCCGCAGGTGCTAGCTTGTAGAAGCACCCAAGGAGGCACAGCCAAGGATCCGCAGGTGCGCCCCACGCTCCGCAAAAGCAGTACCCTGTCCATAGAAGCGAAGCCAGCATGCTTGGACACTTCCGCAGAAGCGGACTTTTGTCTGCAAAAGCGATGATGCAGGCGTGGCCGTGCGACCGCATGTGCGAGATCGCTGGAGGCAGTGAGGTCTCTTGTAAAATGGTACTTAGTCATTTTGGCTCATTTATTCCACTGTTGTGCAATTTTTGGATCTCTTAGTGAGGAGATTTTGCTTAGCACTCAGATGTAAGTAATTCCTATATAATGTGAGTTAAATACATAGTTTATGGGTAGATTATAACATGTAAATTAGTGAAAATTATGGATTTAGGTGAAAACCAAGGTTTTTGATAAAAATCTGATTTGACAACGAAATTCGTTATGGAATTCAGTAAAAATAATATATTTGAGTTCATGGGGTTATTGATAACAACTTTCTTCAAAAAATTTAAGAATCCGAGCACGTGGGCCCGGGGGTGAATTTTAGGGATTCTTCAAATATACTTGGGAGATCACATTGATAGTTAGAATATGAACTTTTGAGTATGTATTGATTTC
>NW_017670378.1:507986-587522 GCF_001879085.1 Nicotiana attenuata | reverse complement strand
TGACATGATCAGACGACTATATCCTATACCGGTCGAAGATTAGGGTCGAAGACGACCCGCTAGGAGCCCCATCGGGCTCAGTATACCCAAACAGGCTTCTGGCGAAGGAGCCAAAGCCAAACAACGAAAGATATCAGCCATACATTAAAGACAAAAGGAACGCCCGAGGCGCAATCCACCTCGCAACGGTCGAAGGATAGAACGAGGACCGAATCATCGGGGACTCATCAACAGAGCCGGATTCGATACAAACACAGAGCCAATGGAGGCACCTTGCTTATAGAGTACAACTTCAACGTTGATGTGTCAGACATCGTGTTCGCCATCAGCAGAATCAGTGAAGCCGAATGGCCCAGGCCTGTTCGGTCGGATCCTTCACAAATGAATCATAACTTATTTTGTGAATTCCACAACACGCACGGCCACAAGATCGAGGATTTCCACTAGCTCCAAGAAGAGGTAGCTCGACTACTTAACAAAGGTCATCTACGAGAATTCCTTAGCGACAGTGTCAAAAATCAGTTCCGGGAAAGAGAGATCGACAACAAGAATGAAACAAATGAGCCACAACATGTCATTCATATGATCTTGGGAGGCATCGATGCCCCACAGGAGCCCGTGATGAGAAGGAAAAAAATATCCATCACCAGAAAGAAGCAAACCCGTGGGTATATACCCGAGGATGCCCTCACATTCAGCGAAGAGGACAACGAGACCTTGTCTCAAGCCCACAATGACGCACTGATAATCTTATTCCTTGTAAATACTTTCCAAATAAAATGTGTACTCGTGGATCCAGGTAGCTCGGCCAACATTATCACATCGAGGTTATTAGAGCAGCTTGGACTGCTTGACCAAATCGTGCCCACCACTCGAGTCCTAAACGGATTCTACATGGCAAGCGATACAATGAAAGGAGAAATCACTGTCACAGTCAATGTGGCCGGCACAACCCATGACGCAAAATTCCATGTCATGGATGGAGACAAGAGATACAACGCTTTGCTCAGGAGGCCGTGGATATACTACATGAGATCGTACCATCCTCCCTCAATCAAATGATGAAATTCCCGACAAAGGACGGGATAAAAACCTTCTATGGGGAGCAGCATAGGGCAAAGGAAATGTTCACGGTACATGACGTAGCGCCAGTGCCAATACCTTCTCAACTGAAGAATCCAAAGGATAAGAAAACGATAAGATAGCAACGACAAGATACATTCTCGGCTACGCCCGACTTAACAAAAAATGGATCGTACCGAGTCCTTGTAACAAGCGACTCAGACATATCGGACCTCGAAGCATCACCTGCGCACCCCACACTAAGGTATAACCATCTCCCTTTTAATTTTATATTTTACACTAACCCTTATGCAGGCGCCCGACCGAAGCCAGTCAAAGCGCTAACTTACCCCAAAGACCTTAAGGTTTCGAAGCATCCGTTGCACTCTTTTCCTTCGACCGAGTTTTTGTCCCGAAAAGGGTTTTACCGGCAAGGTTTTTAATGAGGCAACCTTCTGCTACCTAGGGACGACTCGACAAGTATTGAAGGCTTCTTTTGCGATCAACCTCGAACATTGGGGGGCATACCCTCGAGAGGCCATCAACTCGAAAAAGCCAAGGAACGCCAAATGGATCCCAATAGAAAAATGATGTACTGGGCCAAATGGTCGAACGAACCGTGTCCGTGTAGCCAAGCCCCCGACGGCGAAAACATTTACACTTGTACCATGTAATCAAAGAATACCTTTTGTGAAAGCATCCCACACTCCAAAAGAAGCCCGACACCTCCGCAAAAATGACATATCCGCTGAAAACGTCCCGAACACTCGGGGACTAGCGTCAATAATTTGACACTTGAATGACCTCCGAGTCGGGACTCCAAGCTCATAATCCCTTAACGATACAACGTGAAAATCACGAATTATCTCCAAGGTCGAAAGTGCCCCGAACACTCGAGGACTGGCGTCAAAATCCAAAAAAAACGCACGATTTTAGGGTCGGGATCTCCAAAATCGTAAGCCCTCAATGAGGCAATACAAAGTTTACGAGTAATGGCTCTCGAGTGAAGAAACCCTCGACGACTCGAGGACTACCGTCAAGCGCCATTTCCATCAACTTATCAAGATCCAAGGTCATAAGGGCACACGTGGGCAGCCTCGATCTCTTAAGACCTTCATAAGGCAACAACTATATCTGTAAGACCTCAAGCAAGGCATGAACTGTAATTTTACCAAGTATCCAAAACTGTAAGACCTCAAAGGCATGAAAAAAAGTGTAAGACCTTACTAAAGGAATCAAACCGATCTCAAATTTTTGGCTATATATCGAACTTGTAAGACCCCTAAAAAGGCATACCCTTGATATAGATGCCGAAACTACTTCACTCGGGACTCAAAGGAACTGGCCTAACACAAATGACTCAGCTCACACGGTTGTACCAACCGAACTAACGCGACTCGGGGATGCCCGACTATCGCTACAAAATCACAGGCCTTCAATTACTTCGAATCTACTTCGAAAAGAACTGGTTAAACAGGCTACCCTCGATATAGGCAAATGAGCTTCTACCATGTCATCTCCTAAACATCGGCTTCGAGATACTCAGCCTCCGAGCCAAAACCTCCCGAGGTGCTCGATCATCGCCATATAACGATTCACAATCGAGGGTTTTTATTAAACCGTCGAAGAATCGGGCAAACACTATTTCAAAAATCCTTATCGAGGGAAAAATATAGCCCACGTAAAAGGTCACATCGACCCAAAGCATAAGAGCCCTTGTCGCCAGCCCACACTAAAAGGTCGCATTGGCCCATGGCGTAAGAGCCACTGTCGCCAGCCTGCACAAACACAAAACTTGAGGGTTGAATGAGTTTGAGTCGTAACCCGATTCGGAGACTGAACCCAATATAGTTAACTGAATATGCCTAAGGGAAAAGCGTAAGAGCCATTATGACAAGTCCACACTAAAAGGTCGCATCGACCAAAGACGTAAGAGTCGTTATCGTCAGCCCACATACACTAAAAGATGGCATCGACCAAAGGCGTTTGAGCCGTTGTCGCTATCCCACATACACTAAAAGGTCGCATCGACTCAAAGCGTAAGAGCCATTGTCGCCAGCCTAAAACTCGACAACTTGAGGGTCTAATAAACCCGAGTTGATGCCCAACTCGGAGGCTAAGCCCAAAACAGTTGGATTAAATATGCCTAAGAGTAGAAGTGTGTAAGAGCCTATGAGCCAGCCTAATGTGCCTCAGGGCCATGTCACGAATCTAAGGATTCCTACCAACTTAAAGACCAGTCCACTTGGCTAAATTCAAGACAGAAAGAGATACAAAAGAAATAAATTTGCAAGGTTTTCTTTTATCACATAAGCGAAAAAATGCAATCTCCATCTATAAACATGCTTTGAAAATGCTACATACAGATGGAAAAATTCGCGCTCCCTATGAGATATGGCCTGGCAGCCTCGTCTTTGCTTTCTTCGACAATGGGCGAAAGTAACCAAGCATCACACTCGTCCGCCCTAACTCGCGCCAACTCTTCCAAAAGGGCAAAACCCCTGGCACAGATCTTCTCGAGGGTCATTCTCCAAGACTTGCAATGAGCATATTCTCCGATCTTCTCTTCGCGGTAGAGGATCCTTCTCAACTCATCTTGAGCATCGGTAGCATCCTTTAAATAGATCGTCATCTCCTGGTCAGCCGTAGTTTGGTTCATTACGGCTTCAGCCCGGGCATCAACGATCTCATCCCTGACAATCGAAAGCTCGAACTCAAGCTTCTTAATCATATCGTTCTGAACCAAAGCATTGTTACGAGCCAAGCGATGTTGAGCCTCAAAAGCGGGAACTTTAGCCAAGGCACCCTTCCCCTCTAAGGCCTGAGCCTCTGCCCGAGCTTTTAGCTCATCATGCTCGCGCCTGGCTTGACCAGATCCATCCCGAAGGTGCTCCAATGCCTTCATCTTTTTCTGCAGCTGAAATAAGCGAAGCGTTAGCCTCAGACACTAGAAGAAAGAGTTCACGCTCACCCGGGACAAAAAATTACTTGCTCCTCCAAGTAGTTCTCGTGACTCAAGTTCCGACTCACCGAGTACCTCAAGTGTACCAACTCGACCTCCTTTTCATCGAAAAGGAGCCCAAGGGATTTATCCTCATCCAGAGCTTTCCGCATCCTAGCTTCACAACAAAACAACCCGGACATAAGCTTGTCGAAGGCCTACAAATGAAAACCCAATAAGGAGAGGAAAGCACGAAGGTCGAAATGCCGGGGCCAAAACTCAAAAAAAAGTGAAGCCGCTGGCCTTCCTCGAAAGCTATGAGCACATATACCAACCTAGTTCCCTCAGCTCTGGGAGGGTCGACTCTGGTCAAGGCACGATCACTTGATGTATGCGATCCCGGATTTCTAGTATTCCCTAAAGTACTGCCGGCACAAAAAGAAGGCGACCGCGATGGAGAAACCACCTTCCCATAACGAGGAACCACGAACGTGGCAGGCTCGGACGATGCTTTCGCTCCAAAGCCCCAGTCCCGTTTTGCTTCACCTTGAGCGCCATCACCCCGTAAAAGCATCTCTCTCTTATAATTATCATTCTTTAGCCCTGAAGCTGGCAACCCTTACCCCTTTCCACGGGATGGCAGCCTCCTCTCGGAAGGTTCTCTGATGCCTATAACAACAGGAATAATACGCATAAAAGGAAAATGCCTCTCCGTATGAAAGAAGGAAAGGAGAAAATAGCGCAACACGCACCATGGTATTTTGCTTCCCATCTGCCCCGGGACGAAATTCGCCATCAGTGCTCGTCGCAAGTCGAGTGGATCGCCAACTTCCGAACCCAATCCGGCAAATTAGAAACATCGCTCGGCGCCCATAAGACCGCTGCGGGAAAAGAAAAGAAGGCACGATTACAAAACCAACCTTCGTCATAAACGAAACTAAGAAGGCACGAAATGCACCACTTACGTGCATAGTTCCATTCCTCAAGGAATGGCATAAGCTCCACGGGGATAACGTCAGCGGTCCACACTCGGACGAAGAGACTCATCCACTCCCTCGTCATCAACAACAAAGGGCGTGGTCGACCGACATCGCAAGGTTATCAAACCTCTATGGTGAAAGGGCAGGTATAGCCTAACAAGGTGACTGAGCATATGTTCAAGCCTCGCCTTCCCCGCAAAAAATCTCATCATCAACATCGTTTTCCAAACGACAGGTGGATCTGCGCCAAGGTGACCGATACTTTAAACAGAAGTGGAGCAAAACCATATCAAGGGGACCCAATGTTGAAGGATAAGTATACACATTCAAAAATCCATCGGCATAATTCGTGATGCCCTCGTCCATGGAAAATGTCTATAGCACTACTTCCCCCCCTCCCCCCATCCGCAATCTTTTCTCACTAAATAAAGGTGCTCTTCTCCTATCAAAGAAGCGGTCTGCAAATTATGCTCTCATTGGTCATGAATGCCGGAGGCGGAACTCTCCCCTCTCTGACGAACAGACTCCGATGTAGCAGCCATGGCTATTGCAAAATTAGAGAACTAAAGCGGGAATCTGTGCGAGTGCGATAGCATTGAAGTGATGAAAGGCTTAATAAAGAATAAAGGAGGGTAATTACTTAAAATGATGGGATCTATAAAGAAGCGGAAACGACCCTATATATGGAAAAAGCAGCAACGATCCGCCTGCTTAAAAGGCCAACGGCATCATCATCAGTCCCGAGGTGGTACCCGACCTAGAGGACCTCTATCAAAAGGAAGTTAGCCTGCTTAAAAGGCCAACGACATCATCACCAGCCCCGAGGTGGTACCCAACCTCGACGACCTCCATCAAAAGAAAATTAGCTTACCTAAAAGGCCAGCGAAATCATCGCCAGTCCCGTGGTGGTACCCGACCTCGAGGACCTCCACCAAAGAAAAAGGTTAGGCTCTAGAAAGCCAATAACACCTTCGCCAGTCCCGAGGTGGTACCGAACCTCGAGGACCTCCATAAAAAAAAAGTAAGGCTCCAAGAAGCCAATTAACACCTTCGCCAGTATCGAGGTGGTACCCGACCTCGAGGACGTCCGCCAAAGAAAGGATTTAGGCTTTAAAAGGCCAACAATATCATCGCCAGTCCCGAGGTGGTACCCGACCTCGAGGACCTCCATCAGGAAAAGGTTAGGCTCAAGAAAGCCAATGACATCGTTACAAGTCTCGAGGTGGTACCCAACCTCGGGGACATCGCCAAAAAGGAATCATGCCCCAAGGGAATAAGCATTCAAGCTCCGGCCATATGGGCTTGTCCTCGGGCACCATCTGAGCTTAGACAAACACTCTTTCGGGATGTATCTACGGTGCCTTAATGCTATCAACGCTAATTTCAAAGCAAGTTTTCAGGTGGTCCGGGTTTGAACAAACCTCCACTCGGGAGTGCCCTCAAAATATCAAAGTCAATCCCAATCCTCGGGCCACGAGCGAAGTTCTCCTCAAAAATTGCCAGGGAGCCCAAGTGATAAATCGCGGTCTCTGGGCTCGAAGCATTATTTTTGATCGACTCGAAGCGAGGGTCGTGATGTCTCGAGGAACGGGGAAGGACTCCACAAGAAGCCATACTAATCAATAAAAGATCAGGAAAAAGCACTCGCACATGGGTTCAATATTGGTAGTAGCCAATAGAGTCGCGCATTAAGAGTCCCCATAAGAGTAGATAAAAGGAAATATAACAATGACTGAAGGGAAAATTAAAGGAACTTCTTCACATTCATAAGAATTTGATTAAAAATGCCCACAAGGGGTCCTTACATATGATTACAAAAGCCCACAAGGGGTCCTTACAATGAAACAAAGAAGCAAAAAGGGTACATATCTAGTAAGAAGCGTAGACCCTAGCCTATTATTCTAGTTCATTCTCGACAGCAGCATCCCCGAGCACCATCTCTTCGGGCATGCATCACCGGTAACAGCATCATCAACTGCCACCTCCTCTAGGGTTTCATCTCGGTCCTCCAAGGTAATATCTTCGAGGGCGAAGATGAAGAAGAGGAAAGTGGGAAGATGAAGAAGGGGAAAGTGACGCATAAGAAGCAGAAAGAAGAGACATAGCCCGCTGAAGCCAGAGGTTGAAGATTCAGCTGGCATCGACCCTACTTGCATAGCTGCTCCGAGCCTGTCTTTCGGGTCGTTGTGCCGTGCAAGTTTAATGGTTGGTCGTGCCATTTTATCCCTTGGGAAACCCAGGGGATGAAGTGCAACACCAGGCCAGGGTAGGAGAGAGAGCAGCAGTGTATAGTCAGAACGCTCTCCCAAGCAGCGGTGTAAAGTCCAAGCGTTATCCTATGTCGGAGGAGGTCGGCTCCACCCCCCTATATCCTTACATGGAACCAACAAAGACAGCATTGACAGCCATAACAACAAAAACAACGGCGACAAGATAGTATAGTCTCGCTTGACAAAGGAAAGCCCAGGCAAAAGGCCATGGCATGGTCGATAAGAACGCCCCCACAAGACCTTGAGGCCATGAATCCCAAACATGGTAGGTAGTAATGGAGGAGGACAATTGGAAGAAAGGGAAGGAAAGATGCTGAAAGGCACTTGGGTAAAAGATAATACTGGAAGGCCCCCAATTATAAGGGGTGATAGTGCGGCCAACAATGCCATCAATGCCTTTGAAACACGGATGGGCAGGCACAATAAATACGCCATGGGAAGCTGGATCGAAGGTGATACGGTCAGTTTGAAGAATGGGAAATGGCAGCGCATTAAATGACGCTGAAAAGACAAGTCCATGGGACGTTTCGATAATCGCGGAGGCTTGCGTCATCGGTATGATGTCATCTCGGGAAGTCCAAAAAGTCGGATGTCAAAATCATTTCTTATCACTCCTCTCTAAGAAACGCAGGTACTATCTATATACGGTCAAATAGGAGGGTCATATTTCTTGTCATCGGGGCACCTCATAAAACCATGTCGAAGTCTCGAGACTGTAAGGCTATGGCCGAGTTTTCTCCCTTGAGGTTCGTCGACGCTTGACCTAAGGACAATGCTGACCACGACTGTGCCATCTCTATATCTTTGTAATAAATGTATTTTGTACTATGTTGAGATTTCCCTCCTACATAAAGGGAATCTTTACCATTTTGTAAACCCATGTTGCCTCTGTTGCTCCAGTCACTCTACAATAAATATACAAGAACATTCTCTTTGCTCTCTAACATACTCTCTTGATATTATTGTTTTCAATCATTATCTCTATTATGGTTCTTCATTTATTACTTATCATTGGCCATAAAGAGCCTCCATTGATTTTAGTATAATTGTTAGCCGTATCTCGATTACCTTCGATAGCTCCCCGTATAGCTCAGGATGTAACCCCGAGGCCCTGGACCGACAAGGTCGAGGGCCTGATAATTGACCCATCGGTTTGCTTATCACTTTTTCCTCTACTCTTGTTTCGTCTCTAAGTCTAACATACATAGCTTCAACTGCTTAACAAACTACCATAAAAACAGATCACATATTTTTAGAATCCTATAACAATAACAACCTACCCAGTAAATCCCATAATTAAATTTAGTTGTTATTATCATTTTCACGGTAAACAGTTAGTTTTTCATTTATGTAGGTTTAGTTGGTACTGTTGAGCAGGTTGACGTGTGTGTGAGAATGCAGGTAGTCTAAAACATCATGAACAGGGTGCATGTGCTGAGGTAAATGAAGGAAAAAAAGGTCTATGGTTTGCGATAACTATGCGGTCACATAATGACTTTGCGAATCGCATAGCCATAGCAGACACATGCAGAAAAAAGTGGTAATTTGGGTCCTCAAATTGCGCTTAGATTTTAGCTTCTGTGGGTCGCATTATAATTATGCGACCGCAGAACACGTCTCAAAATAAATTTGAGCGATGAGAACATTAATCCACCACATAACACATATGCGACCGCATAATGTGTTATGCGACTCACTTTCCCGCTGCAAAACGCACAGGTACAAAAGCCCTAACACCGTTCACAATATTAGTTGCACCCTCACTCTCACTCACACACAAGCACTGAAACATGATCACAACCAAAAACAAAAAAAACAAGGTTATGGAAATGGAAAAGAGCAAAAACACACAATCACACGAAGAGGATCGGCCTTGCATAGATTACTCACCTCGTTCACATTATCTTGCTCGAGCATCTGGTATGTGATTCTCCTCTTTCTTTGTTGTGGTTGTATTGCATGTTTCCTCCTCATTTATGAGTTCCCATAGTCATTTCCTTGATTCCTCATTTCCCTCTGATTAACGTTGATATTAAGGGGAGGAAATTGGTTGAGAGTAGGTTTATCTGGAGGTTGTGCTGCATGATTAGGAATTGCTTGAAATCCTTTCCTCCCCGTTCCTCTCAAAACATTACATGGGGATCTTGGTGGGTAATTTGTGGGAAAATTCTCAAAATGGAGTGTTAGGAACTCTGTGTGTATGTGAGGTGAGCATTTCTGAGTAAGGTGAGCATTTTTTTGAGTGAGATGAGCATGTTTAATTTGAAGAAGACGATCTTTGGTGTCCGCATAATTGGTTTGCGGTCTGCAAAGTCGTCATAAGTAGAAACCTAGGTGGCCTGACGAAAAATGGCTATGCGATGAGGTTTGGTCACAAAACATTTTTGCGGACCGCATAGTTATCGCAGACAGAGTTAGTTAAATTGGCTATTTAATGAGCGGAAATGCGACGACTTGGCGATCCTATAACTTAGTCTGTGGCCCTTTTTGCGATCGCATAATTATTTTGCCTTCTGCATATTTTAAATCTCTGATGGGTTTGCGCTACGCATAATTGTTATGCAATTGCATGACCCATCACTAAAGTCTTTTTCAACACGATCACCGCCCGCTCGTAAAAGAAAATGGACTGCTGCTCAGAGCCAACAGGCCCAACAGTCCAAACGTCCCCGGCCTCAGATAAACTGCAACACTTCTGAGCACTCCTCCCAGTCTGAAGAGGAGGAGGCACAAAGTGACTTTATGCCATCCGTTGACCTACAGGCTGAATCACGATGGAAGAGTGGGGAAGATTTAAACCTATGATTTGGGTCAAAGGCTCATGAAACCTATACAAAGAAGGGATAAAAGAACTATTCTTGAAAAGAAGTAGTTGAGTCTAAATGGTCTGAAGAAGCAATACCCTCACGTGATCGAGAACATTATGAAGAGGAAATGGGAGTTGTTCACTGATTTCCCAGATGAGTAAAATTAAACACATGTGCGGGAGTTCTATGCTTCTTACGGTGCTTCAAGGAATGCTGAGCAAAAGAGGAATATGATATTTGTGCAATATGTCCATGTTCGAGGGGTCCAAGTACTCTGTGATGACGCCAGCATTAATCACCTACACTTTGAGGATTGGTGGTCATGCACACCTGAGTATGATGCCAATGTCGCCAACAAGGAAGACGAGCGTGCCTGAGTTGCACCTGTCATAGAAATAGGCCCAACCTCCTAGATGTACCCATGCTACACGATTTACAAGCAGGATTTAACCTAGGAGGGCCGATATTGTCTTAGTTTTGTCTTCTCTTGTCCAATGCCGACTAGGAATAAAATTGACATAAACATTGACAAGTCACTCCTCATTGCATGCATCATGAAGGGAATATAGGTTGATGTGGGACATATTATATTCAAGGAGCGGAGGATATGAGCAAACCAAAAATAAACATCACTTCCCTTTCCATGTTTGATCACTGCTCTATGTAAGGCCGTGGGAGTTCCCCTATCCCAAAGCATGATCGCCTTGAGAGAGCTCTTCGAGATATTGACATCACTCGGATAAATGATGCAGCAGACCAAGAAATAGACAACCAACAGGAAACTTCACTCCCTCATCCATCAGACTCTACAGCAACTGCTGCCCCCGCACTGCCTGACATCTCTCCTGCCCCAGCTACATCCACAGCCCCGCCAAAGCCAACCAGTGCATAGGCACATGTCCCCTTACCAGCTCTCGAAAATCTGGGTTACTAGCTCAGTATGCCAATGCTAAGGTAGACCGGCTGACAAAATAACTCCCAAATCTCATCCCGCAAGCATTGATCACCGTCCAAGCCTCAGTGAGCGTTCTTCAAAGTCTAACTTAAAATTGAAACTTCAACTATTTATGACATGCTGAGTAATCCAGACCGAGACTCATGGGCATCAAACCCAAGTCTATACTGATTACGCACTGATTTCACAACGTTCAAAGTGAAAGTCATGAACGAGTTACGAAGCTAGAGAATAGAAGTTCTGCAACTATTCAAGGAACTAGGCTAAACTATATTTATGAGGCAAATAGTAAAATCGGAAAAAAAATAACATAGTGTAGGAAGAATCATTGATGTTCCGAAACATAGGGAGTTATCCTCACATACCTTAACTTCCTGCTCTTGAGCGTAATACAACATTCGTCAATCCTTTCAACTTTAATCTATATCAATACAAGTAAAAAGGGATTCAATATTAGCAAAAATACTCATGTTTTGGTCCCTTAGGCATTTTATCAAACACTTGGTTAGTGTAAAGCTTGTAATCCCTATTAATGGTGTCTCTACACCCAATAACTCATTCTCTTGCTCCTAGATAAATTCTAATGTCTCAAATAGTAATAATTAACATTATTCTTTATCACCCACAAGGTAAACAATACCCTTAACCAATAATCAACAATCAACACACCAAACCTATAACCGTTCATACTTTTCTATCAAACCCATCAACTCAAATCTCATGAACTAGGTGTTTAACCGAAAATTGAGATTTCGACCAAAGCTTATTTTTAGAAGAACTCAGGTTACTGATAATCAAGTAGAAATAGGAATAAATGATATATTTAACAGCTGAATAGAAAACAAAGTAAATCAGTGTATTTCAATTGTATTTCGTGTCTTTACAAATATTCAGTCTTTTCCTTTTATAGCTATCTCTAAATAATATGTTTTGCTTTTCGGTTAATAGAGCCATAATGGACAATTAATGACATTTAATGTAACCTTATAATTGGTAATCATAACTGATTCAATACAGATTCCATAATGTTTTCCGTAATAAATGATAATTAATTTCCGATAACACGCATCTATGTTGCTTCTTGCTATCCAGGTTCATTCTTCTGTTACGATTTCCTAATATTAAGAGGTTCGAGCATCTATCCTTTCTGATTTTCTTGGATATTTTCCAGTGTCTGTTGAAGCTCGTACCTCTTCAACTATTCTTTGCCAACTGTCGTCTCTGACCAGTCCACGTGGCATGACGTGTTACATTATAATTAATTCTATATATGAACTTAATTTTTCCCAATACAGATAGTCCCCCCACTTGCCATTTATTCATCAATAGAATATTTGGGAAGTGCTTCTCATTAAAGCGGGAATATTTTCACCATTAATTCTTCTCTGGAATTGACGCTTTATATGTCACTTACATTTAATGTTCGTGGCGCGTGGCGTTCCCCGGTTAGTTCTGCAACTTTTCAGCGCCTTTTACGATTTTTTTACGGCTTCATCAATTACGAAACGACAGCTTCCATCATGACGTTTCCATCATTGCACCTTTTTCTTTTCACGGTTGCTTCTGGGTATAAATATAACTTTTCATCTTTGTCTTTCTCATAAAAAGTTTAGAATATTCAACGCTTGTTTCCTTCTTCCTCGTACTATTATGCCTTCTTCAAGCCCTAATCCTCGGAGAGTCCCCATTGTTGATAACCTTCCTCTTGCTCCTGTTAGAAATATAAAAAGGGAAAGACTTCGTAGCTTAGGATCTTCATCTTCACGAGGCCCTTCTCTTCCTTCAACGAGTTCTACTCCACCCTCTAGAACTAGAGGTTCTCTTTCCCAGAGGTCTTCATCTAGAAATAAAGACTCTAATGAACCTCTTCGTGAGTCTTTGGTAGAGGAAATTGTTCATGCTGATCTATCTTTTTACACTGGTAGAGAGTCCATCAGAAACCAAGTTTCCTCTCTGTTTTCTTTAGATCATGCTGACATTTACCCATCTCAGATCACTGAAGGTTTGATTTCTTTGGTTCGTAGAGATTGCTATTGGAGTCATGATTTCCCCATTATAATTCCCAATCGAAACCAATGGATTACGTCATACCCGACTGGGTTTTCTTTCGTATATACATAACCTTTTACATTGAATTTCAAACCTGACACGCCAAAACCTCGGGAGGCGCGACCAGCGCTCAATGGAGTGAACCCAACTAAGCAAGCCTTATTGACACTTTCTACCCAACTCAATATGATTAAGGAATTCTGGCTTTCGATTATTTGGACAATAACAAACTTAAGCATTCGACATTATTAGTTCATTTAAATATATACATCACAAAACATAAATCGTGGTTAAGTTTCCAAGATTTTTTTACAGTCATTGCTACACGAACTTGAGAATAGAATTGTACACATATCATTAACCCGACCAACCAAACCCACATATTGGCTACAGAGCCTCCATGGATGCAAAAGACGAATAATGACAATGCCGGTAATAAGGCCCCGTCTATACCTCAAAAATAGAAGTCTACAGCAAGAGGTACATCATAACCCCCTTGAAGGAGAAAGGGCTCACCAAGTCTTCGGGAAGAGGACACTCCGCTACGCACGATTGGCGTTGTCCGCTATAGAGCCACCTACATTCATTTATAAATGTAGCGCCCCCGGCAAAAGGGACCTTAGTACCATGGAATAGTACTAGTATGTATAACTAAACACCATCTAATTAGAAAGAACTTTTATACATGAATAAGAAATCACAAGTATAACTCAAAGCTTTAAACTATCACAACATCATCAATAATGAAGAAACATAAACTTTCACATCATGTTTCCATAGCCTTTAGCTTTGGGGCATTTCGTTCTATTCATCATTTGTTCACAATACCACCGCTATCTTGAGCGGAGTCCGATCTCGACCCGATCGGCTAGGTTGCCTCATTTGAGACATACGCTTCAATCAAAATCTCACTTTCCCCTTTTTCTAGAATTCCTTCACATTACCATCACTATCTTGAGCTGAGTCCGATCTCGGCCCGATCGGCTAGGCCGCCTTACCAAGGCGTTGTTTAATCATTTCGTTTCACATATCTCATTTCATAGGCACTTGGGACCACAACTTTATCACATAATTTTTGGCACTAGGCCGCATTTTACATTACCCCCAATTTCAGTATCAGCTTTGCTATTTAGGACAGTAAGTGCACACAAGACCAATTTAAACTGTAAGCATGGATAAGGCTTCACATAGATGGCACAATATATGCAGCTTCAATCTCGATTTAAGGTCTAAGCATTTCAATACGTAATTCATACCTTTGCCCCCTTTCAATTTATCAAGATAGCACATTGATCATGTTGAGACACATTTTTCACACATATAAGGTTACAACACCAACTCATGTAAAATAACAAGCAATGCAACAATTCAACTTTAATCTTACCATGTTCACACAATCACCGATGAATCAATTTCTAAATGATGGGGTTTTAGCCATACATACCTTGATAAAGCTTTCCTTATTCCTTACAAAATTCCAGAACTCTTAGCACTTCGATCTATTGTACAAGAATTGTAAATTTAACCCAGAATTAGGAACAAGATTAGGATTCTAGCTCGTTCGAGCATATTATCAAGCACTAGGGGTGCATTGTGATCTTAGGTCCTTTTTGTGAGAGATTCTTTATCATTTGGGATGAAGGCTTAGGTGCCCTTCTTGATTATCCTCAATGTTTAACAAAGATTTGTGGAGCAATTTTTATGCTAAGCACTTCCTCTCTTTTAGACCCTCTTTCTTACTCTAAAAGTACAAGGAAGTAGGCTCAAAATGAGATATTTCACAAGATATATTGACAGGCGGTCGGGTTTTAAAATTAGAAATTAGGAGCCTGACTCAAATCTGCGATCTTAAAGATGACATGCGGTCCGCATAATGGACAGCAAAATGCTCCCCAAAACCTGAAGGCACTATTTGGGTAAGCGACAGATATGCAGTCCGCATACCCGTTCTGCGGTCGCATAATGCACTGCAGAATTGCCTCTTACAAAATCCAAAGGAAAATATGCGATGACTATGCGGTCCGCATTTCGGTTATGTGATCGCATAACTGACCGCATAGTTGACCTCAAATTTGACCAACACACTAGCTCACTCTGCGGTGACTATGCGGTCTGCATACCTGATATGTGACCGCATTCTCAACCGCATAATCGCGCTTTTCTGGAAAACTTTAACTCTTGACTTTTTAATGCATATATCAGTCCAAAGGTTCCAAATTTACACATTTATAACACGTATTCCTAATTTTGCACTACGAGCTTTTTAGTTTTGGGTAGAAATTTCCACGGGGCCTTACATCCTCCCCCACTTAAGATCATTCATCCTCGAATGAGGATTAAGGTGCACTCATGAGCAATCATTACACAATTTCAGTTTCTCACAATCATGGAACACCTCAATAGCCTCGAATTTGGCTAACTCCCTAAATTCTTAAATATATTGCCAGAGTTTCCTTTGTATCTAGGCCTATCCACCTGTCAGAGAGCCCTAGAATCATACCCTAACAACATTTATATATTCCAAAAACACAACATAACCTGTACAATACTAACCATGGCTGCATAGACAATTATATAACCAAAATGAAACAGAACAGTTTTTACATAGATCAACTCAAGGATATAGGGTTCATAGGGACCAAATAGATGAAAGCTATTACACGGCTATACAAACAAATGTGGGTACTTCCTCTTAATTTCTTCCTCGGCTTCCCAAGTGGCCTCCTCAACCTGCTGGTTTTGCCATAGCACCTTATTCCTCAATTTCTGAACCTGCCGGTCAAGAATGGCGACTGGAACTTCTTCATAGGACAGTTCTTCATTGACCTCAATAGTTTCAACTGGTACGATCGAGGACAGATCTCCCACTACTTTCTTCAACATAGACACATGAAAGACTGGGTGTACCAATGACATCTCGGGTGGCAACTCAAGCTTGTATGCCTCCAGACCAATCCGCTGGATGATCCTGTACGGTCCGACATACCTTGGGCTAAATTTTCCTTTCTTCCCAAAACGCATGATACCCTTCATGGGGGAAACCTTTAAGAATACCCAATCATCTTCTTTGAACTCCAAATCCTACGAAGGACGTCCGAATAAGACTTTTGGTAACTCTGAGCAGTCTTCAACCTTTCCTTAATACTTTTGACTTCCTCCATGGCCTGGTGCACAAGGTCCGGCCCTATTAATTCAGCTTCTCCGACCTCGAACCACCCAATGAGAGACCTATATCTCCTACCATATAGTGTCTCAAATGGTTCCATCTGGATGCTAGCCTGGAAGCTTTTGTTGTAAGCAAACTCTATAAGTGGCAAGTGATCATCCCAGCTACCTTTGAAATCAAGAGTGCAAGCACGCAACATGGCCTCAAGCGTCTGAATAGTCTGCTCAGTTGTGCTAAGATTTACTTGAGTGCCCAAACCTTGCTGAAATTTCTTCCAAAAGTTGGCCGTGAATTGAGCCCATCGATCTAAAATGATTGACACTGGAATACCATGTAACCTGACTATTTCCTTGATATACAACTGAGCATACTGCTCTACGTTGTCAGTAGATTTGACTGGCAAAGAAGTGTGCTGATTTCATGAGTCAATCCACGATCACCCAAATTGAGTCGAACTTGCGCGGAGTGCGCGCTAACCCCACAACAAAATCCATGTTGATCATTTCCTATTTCCACATTGGTATTTCTATGCTTTGAGCCAATCCGTCAGGCCTTTGATGTTCGACCTTCACTTGCTGACAGTTTGGACACCTTGCCACAAAGTCCGCCACATCCCTCTTCATGTTGTCCCACCAATAAATTTCCTTAAGGTCATGATACATTTTTGTAGAACCTAGATGCACTGAATGTGAGCACTTAATTTTTGACCATATTTGGGATTTTCAACACTTTTTAGTATGTAAATAATTTTAAGTTTAATCCGGATATTTTAACCTTTATTTTATTTTGGTAGGTTTTATTTAAGAAAATTAAAATCACAGAAAAAAAAAAAGAGTCATATTTTAGTATAAGTTTTATCTTTATTTTACGAAGAAAGAAAGGTTTCCAAAAAAAAAAAGGATTTTATTTAGTTTAATTTTAAATGAGAGGTTTTAAGAAATAAATATTGAGTGTAGTAATGTTACCTTGATTTTTATTTTCTTATTTAGTAGGAGTAGACTTTATTTAACTATTACCAAGAAAAGAAAATAAACCAAAAAAATAATAATAACAATAACGCCAATTAGATATTTCCACATCACCCAAAGACTCTTCTTTATCTTCAATGCTTAACTAACTGGCACATGGTATAACATATTTTTGGCAATTTCAAATTAGATGTACCTTTATCTTTATGTCCATCCTCATGTCAAGTTAAAAAAAATGCACACACAGATGCACAATCTAAAAAAAAACATATTCTGTTGTCCTTATCCCCACATCACAAAAAAGCATATTCTCTTATCCTTATTCCCACACCACACACCTGAAAATTCTTATCCTATTTTTATTCTACTTGCTCTCCAAGAATTGACAGAGAAGAAAAACGAAAAAAGGGGAACGGGGAATAGGGGGTGAAACCAACGAAATAGAGAGTGACAAGAAACGCTGCTTGAAGCAGCTATCTATAGCTTCACCTCATCCCCTCCAACCTTCACTGAAGAATTCCATTTTTACAGCCATGAATGAACCTTGAAGCACCAGCAAAACAAGCTCCAAAAATGAGCTGGAAACGGACCAAACCAGTCCCTGTTTTCACACCAAGACAGCAGCCAAGATCGGTAACAAAATGCTGTCAAACCAGCTCTCTTTTCGCCCCTAAAAATCTCACAAAACAGTCTGCAAAAACACTCCAAAAAGACCTGAGATAGCAGCTGGAAACGCTGCTCCATCACCTCCAAAATCCAGCCATGAAAACCAGTGAAACCACGCTCCTTTTCCAGCTGAAAATCAGTTGAGAACCGAGCTGAAAATCAGTCTAAATCTGCCACATTTTAGCTCCTAAAATCAGCTCATTTCAGCTCCTACAACGCAGCAAATATCTGCTGCAAACAACCCCAAACTAGCTCTAAAAATCAGCCTAAACACAGCTGAAACAATCCCCAAAAATACAGATGCGTCGCACCTCGAAACAGCCGCGAAAGGCCTGCGAAACTGCTCCATAAACAGCCTTGTAAAGCTCCCATTTCAACACTCAAAATCAGCTCCCAAAACACCCTTAGAACACAAGCTTTAGTCGAGTTTGAGGTTGCGGACGAGGTCGTAGTTCGTTAGCTCCGGTCGAGTCCAACTGATGTTCATGTATATCAGAGGATTTGTGCTCATCTATAAAAGATTCGGTTTGGAGGCTCGTTCTTCAAATTCGTTTGAGGTTCATTCTTTCTTTTCATTACTGTCTTCGCTCCTAATATCATATGTTTTTTTTTTGTTAGTTTTCTTTCGACTTTTTGCGGCGTTGCCTTATTAGTTGTTTGAATTACTTAGTATTTTCGTTGATTTTTGCTCTATTTTTTTTTGTATCGAAAGTTCAGCGCCATTGGTTTATCCCATTTTGTGATTGTTCAGATTAGAATTGTATGGCCATAGCTGGGCGAATGATTAATCAGTGTTGAGGGTCATGCGCTTTTAAATTTTTTTTAAAAAAAAAAATAAAGGGGAAAGCTCTGTTTGGGACTTACTATTAATAAAAGTGTTTCACTAAGTGGGCAGGGTAATTTTCTTTTCGTTTAAGGATTATTGGCCATATTAGATACCGAGCCTTTTGTGTGTAAATTTTTTTTAAAGCCAAATATTGCTTCCCCGTTTACATTTAGTTTGTTGTCCCATTCATAAATTGGTTGACCCAATTATTATAAATATATATAAGACGTTCTTTTCTGTAATCACTACATGGGCCAAGTATTATCGAAATTCAGTACATATTCCTCATAATTTTACTTCCATAATCCTCATGCCTCACAATAATTTTGAACTTAGGGAAATAAATAATTAAATCATGAATATTCGTAGTTTACTTTAGGCCCGATTTAGATTAGTATTCCGATTATATGTACGTTCACGTAATATAATTACAAATTTAACTCTTAAAAAGACTCGAGGGATGCGTTCGCGCACCTTCAACCAAACTTTCTCAATAAATCAACAAAAAGCGTTATTAATTATGGATACGTTTGCGTGACATGATTTTGACGCGCCAAAGGAAATGAGTATACGTACGCATAACTCAATTCTTTAATTACGAATAATTCAAGTGATTTAAAAGCGGTAAAAGATAATTGCACATGGGTCATAAAAATGAGTAGTTAAACAATTAAGCCAAGTATAAATTGCTAAGCGACCGTGCTAGAACCACGGAACCCGGGAATGTCTAACACCTTCTCCCGGGTTAACAGAATTCCTTATCTAAAATTTCTGGTTCGCAGACTTCAAAAGGAAAGTCGAATATTCCTCGATTTGGGATTTTAAAATAAATCGGTGACTTGGAACACCAATTAAAATATTCCAAGTGGCGACTCTGAATAAAAATGAATAAATAATCGCATTTCGAATAATGTCACTTAAATTGGAAAACTCCCTTATATATATACCTCTCGGAGTGTGTGTAAAAAAGGAGGTGTGACAGCTCTGGCGACTCTGCTGGGACAAGAACCCAGAACTTCCGGTTCAGGGTTCAAGAATTCGAGTTTGTTAATGCAATTTTTATTTGGCTTTATTGTTGATATTACTGTATTTTGTGGACTTAATGTGCTAGTTGTCATTTATCGCTTTGATAATGCTTGAGCTGTATTTAAATGTCTTCTTACGCTCCCCTCTGAGTCTTCTGAAAATGGTGCACACGTTCGCGTGGCCCGCTTTTTCTGTAGAAATTATACCAAATAGATCGAGGCTATGCTAGCAATAAGGCCGGGTAGACTTTAGTTCTCCCGGTATGTTGCCCCCTCTTCAGCCCTAATTGTCCGCTCGGGTAACCCAATTCTAGAACACAAACCCCAGGTTTTAAACCTAGAATAACGCAATCTCATGCCGGATCCCTAGTAGGAACGATTATTTGCACCACGTGCATTTGACCTTGGGGACTCAACAGAGGGGTTGGGTCCGTCTAGGACAGATGTGCCCAAAATAAAGATCATCCTGATGCATCTTACGTGCTACTTACGCATCTGTTTGTTTCGGCTTGCATGTTGACCGACTTCTAGAATAGGAAAAGAAAATTAAAAAAATATAAAAAAGAAAATAAAAAAAATGTGAGGGGTAAGTATTTAGAAAATTCTGAATCTCTGCTGAAATTCTGAAAAAGAAAAGTCATTTCAAAATGAGCCAAAAATTCAAATATCATGTTTTTATGTCAAAACTGACCGAACTTCGCGGGTCAGATTCTCACCGGATGTGAGATACGTAGGCAAACCCTATCAGTTCTGACCCAATTTTCAAAAATCCAAAAATATTTTCTTTTAGTTCCTTCTTTAGAAATCATTCCTTAGAAAATAAAAAAAAAAGTAGTTTTTAAACTCAAAAAAATGGGTTCCTTCCTTCTAATGTCGTTCATGCGAAAAAGAAAAATCAAAATCCAAAAATACGGGTTTCCTTCATTTTGAAGTATTTTTCCAAAAAACAAAAACAAAAAAATCCAAAAAAATAATCAGAAACAAAAATCCAAGAAAAATACTCTTTAGATGTCGTTCTTTAATAAATGTCAATTAAAAAAAATTTGAACCCCAAAAAATATTTTTGCTTTTCTTTTGAAGTACTTTTGTAAATAAATAAAAGTTCAGAAATTCAAAACATTATTTCTTAAAAAAGAAGTCACTTTTCGAAAATTAGGAGGTTACATCCAAAATCCAAAAATATTTTCTTTCTTCCTTAGAAAAAGAGAAAACAAATAAAAATTCAAACAAAAAATATGTTCATTTTACTTTTGAAATTCCCAAAGTTACAATCAAAATAAAAGGAACCTTTTAGAAGTTTTTCTTTCAAAAATAAAATTAAAATAAAAAATCCAAAGAAAAATTCCCTTTCTTCTTTAAAAGCATCTTTTTTAGAAAATTCCAAAAACAAAAAGAAAATAGAAAAAAAAAGAGTTAGTTTATTTACTCTATTCTCGATCTTCCCGAACTACGCAAAATCTGATTCATGCGGGGTCATGATACGTAGGCAATCCCCATCGGATTCGATCATAGCCATAAATTAGGTGAGTGATAAAATAAACTGAAAAATTGAAAAATAAAGAAGTAGACAAAAAATAGAGTGAAAAAAAGGGGAAAAAAAAAAGAGCGACCAGAAATAAAAGAGTGACAAACAAAATGAGAAAAGGGAGTGCCTAAAAATAAAAGAGCGGCAAAAACAAAACAAAAATCAAGAGTGATTAGAGAGAAACAAAGATGAAGAAAAGAGGTCCATACTGAAAAAGTTAGTTAAGGCCGAGATGAAACATGCAACCGTTCAAATACACGGTAGAAGCGTTTAACTGTAAGGTACATTGCATCCCAACGTGGGATTTCCTATATGCTAAATATTTCAAAACTAACAAGGTTGTTGAATGTGCAAAATAAGCCATGTTTTGGTGGTTGGTTTTGTTGGTAGTCTAGCCTCCCCTCCTTCACAACATCCAAAGGCACAGATGGCCTCCACAAGCAATCTACCAATCATCGGTCCTGAGGATAGCCCATCATCGGCTATTCTGCAGCTAGAATCAATAGCTGCTGAAGAGAATAAGATGTTGTGCCTCAGCACATGGGAAACGTGGGACGCCTGGTCTAATGGTAGGGAACCTTCAAGTGCAATCCCTGGGTTCCCTGAATTGATCCCCAAGTCAAGTGAGGTTACCAATGCCCTTGTGCCCAACCCGCTCATCCCATGCGGTCACCCTCCAATGCCTGCCAATGATCCTGACATTCCTTCTGTGGTTCGCCCCCAGGCACCGGCTCCAAGGGCACCGCCTCCAATGGTACCGCCTCCAATGTTCACCTTTTAGGGTCCACAGTTTCAATCAGATATAATATATGTGGCCCCGTACTCTTTCACTCAACCTCCTCAATATGATCTCTCGGTGGAGCAAGAAAAGGTTATTAAAAATCCTGAGCAAGAGGAAATGGATTGGAAGATGAAGAGTTTGGAACAAAGTCTGAAAAACATGCAAGGTCTTAGTGGCCAAAAGAGTGTCTCGTACTCTGACCTCTGTATGTTTTCCCATGTCCACTTGCCAGTTGGCTTCAAGATGCCAAAATTTGAAAAGTACGACGGGCATGGGGACCCGATCGCTCATCTGAAATGATACTGTAACAAGTTGAGGGGTGCCGGTGGAAAAGAGGAGCTACTAATGGCCTATTTTGGGGAAAGCCTCACCGGAATCGCTTCTGAGTGATATACGGATCAAGAAATTGCTCATTGGCACGTGTGGGATGATATGGCCCGAGATTTTGTTCGCTACTTCCAACATAATGTGGACATCACTCCCGACAGGAACACTTTGTCCAATTTGAAAAAGAAAACTGCGGAAAGCTTCCGCGAATATGCTGTCAAATGGCGCGAGCAAGCTGCCAGGGTAAAGCCTCCAATGGACGAAATTGAAATGGTCACTGTCTTTATAGAGGCCCAAGAGGGTGACTACTTCCAGAACATGATGTCTGCTGTGGGTAAGCCGTTCACTGAGGCTATAGAATTGGGGAAATGGTTGAAAACGGTCTAAAACGGGCCGAATCTTGAGTCATGCTGCTTTCAAAGCCACATCACCAGATGTTCAAAATGGTTCCGAGGGTTTGATAAAAAAAATGGGGTTGAAGAGGAAGCTATGATGGTTTCAAGCTCGAGGGGGGCCCGCAGGTCATTCAGCCAATCATATGTGCCTCCTATCGTCCCACCACACTATTATCCCATTCAATATGATGCTTATGCCGTGGCACCACCTCCCTATGCGGTGATGAGCGCGCAATCTTACACACAACCACAACATCATACACAAAACCGAGCTCCACCTCCCAAAAATACCCGTCCCTACCAAGCTTCATATAATCCTCAACCAATTAATTCCCAATACAATCCTCGCCCAAGAGAGCCTTTCAGAAAGAATCAGTTCACCCATATTGGTGAATCGTATTCAAACTTGTTCCAAAAGCTAATCAGGCTAAATCTATAGCATAAAGTAGCCCCGAACCGTTCGAACCCCAAGTCCCCTTCGCACCGAGCTGATGCTATATGTGAATACCACTCTGTAGCAGTGGGACACAGTACCAGGACTGTTGGACCCTCAAAAGGGCAGTTGGAGATTTGATCGAAGCTGAAAGAATTATTTTTCGGGAGGAAGAAGCTCCTGATGTGATGAACAATCTGCTGCCTGCCCACAACATCGGGCCAATAGTCAGAATGATTTGTGAAGATGAGGAACTTTACCCGGCACTAAAGGCCATTGTAGCCATTGCCGAGATAGAAGAAAAGCCAAAAAATGGTTGCCAAGCATGAAAGTCATCAGACGGGAGTCTTAGTAGCTAGTCTTGCTATCCGTTCTATGTCCGGATTATCTCAGAGTGTGATCCAGATGTTTTGCTCTATTGTCTTATTTTCTATTATAAACCCTTCTCTCTTCAAAAAATGAAAAACAAAAATCAAAAATCAAATGAAATTAATATTTCATTGTCCAGGAATATCTCTTTTCTTAATCTTGTTGTTTTTCTTATTCTCTTTTCAGTTCTGTTAAATGCAGATTCAATAACATGACATGCTTGTGGACATCATGCCCAGATCCTTAAACGCTGTCAGACTTCGAAATAATGAATCAAGAGTCGAAATGCAAAAAAGATAAGTTTGAGGAAATAAAACAAAGAGTTGGAACAGCTGAAGGAAAATTGGTTCTACAGTGGAAAGTTCCATACATTGCAACAAGAGTACTGCCAAAAGAGTTCATTGTACTTGGGACACATCGAAGGAAATATCCCTGAAACAATTGGCAATGCAAATGCAGTCAAAAGGTACTATGTTTAATCCTCCATATAGTATTAAGATTCTCCGATTGGCATGACGAAGGCTTTCATTCTCGCTACCCAAACACTATCACCCCTTTGCAAACCCTTTGAGCCGGTTACTCTTCTTTGATTACCCTCTTAGGAACTTGAAAGTGTTATTGAAAAAAAAATTGAAAAAAAAAATGAGATGAAAAAAGATACAAAAAAGAATAAGGGGGAAAATAAAAGACAAAGAATTGAAATGAAAAAAAATGAAAAAAAGAGAGGAAAAGGAAAGGAAAAAGAAAGAGACAAAACAAAATAGAAAAACAAAAGAAAATCAAAAACAAAGTTTTCCTGAACTACGTTCGACTTGATTCCGAAAGGATACGTAGGCAGCCTCTCTCTGGGGTTCAGTCACACCAAAATAAAAATCCAAAGTCCCCCAAAAAGTGAAACTGGGGCAGATGTTATAATGGTTCGGCGATGATCCCGCCTGAATGGTTCCAAAGTTGTAATTCAGTCCTAATCCTTTTTACCGAAACCCTGTTCAAGTCCTTCTGATCAATCGTTGAGAATGTTCAAGGATCGAAGAATACAGTTACTTGGATCTGATACAACAAAATGAGAGAAATGAAATGAGAGTCTTATCGGTGAAAACCCACACGGGCACCATGAGGCGATGGTAAGCAGACAAATGAAAAATGAGAGAGTATTGTAAGTGAAAACTCGCAAATGGCACTATAAGGCGATGGTGAGAAGAGAAATGGGAGTAGTCAGCTAGTGAAAACCCGCAAAGGGTGCCACTAATCGAAAAAAGGATCCTCACAGCCATCGGCGCTGACAAAGTCCTGGCAAGATTTCTCGAATTTTGATGCGAAAGTTGTGATGAATTTCCGAGAGTCGGATAGTTTACACATATCAGACATCTAGTCCAAAAGGCATGTCATGTTTATTGAAGTCCGCATATACTCCAGATAAGTCCTTCTTTCCTTTCCCCGAAAGAGACACTTCTTGTTTTAAACTAGTTCTCCATTCCATTGTTTGTTTTCTTTGAATCCCTTTCGGTCTAACACTGTTCCGAAACTAAGACAAAGAAAGGATGGCAAGACTGATTTACAGGGTTCTCATTTGGCGCGAGGTAATGTGCAGAAAAGCACCTAGCCTCAGCAGGTGCATCAAGTCGACCTCGACTGGTCATGGCGGCCGATGCTCCAGAATTGAAAACACTTGGAAGGACAAAAATCAAATCGAAGTGCCTATAAAGGCAAATAAAGTTGAAAAGGTTGAGTCCTACGTGGCCAACCATCTCGGCAGAAGTTTGAAAAGCCAAAGTACCAAAATGATCTGAAATTAAAGTTGGAAGAAGAAAGTCTGAAATAAAAGGCCTACGAAGGCGAAACAAGTTGAAGAGGTTAAGTCCCACGTGACTAGACGTTATAGCAAAACTTGAGGAGCCAAAAGTTCCCCAAAGAAAAAGAAAAACAAAAGAGAAAACAGAAAAGGAAGTCAGAATGGAAAGGCCTACGAAGGCAAAACAAAGTCGAAAAGGTTGATTTCCACCAACCAACCGTCATGGCAAAATCTGGGAAAAACCAAAAGTTCTTAGGGCCTGAAATGAAATTGGTCCCCAGGAAACAAGCATTGCAACTAAGATCTTCGTTAAAGAAGCTGGGCCGAGATCAAGCGATTGAGATAATCAAGGCCACAAAACCAACCACCGTTTCAAACTAACAAATTGTTCTTTGTTTGAAAATTTGAAATAGATGCAATCCAAAGCAACCGTGCAAGAAGCAGGTGCAACCAAAAAGAAAAAAAATTTGCAAGTGCTAAAAACAAATAAGAAGAAAAAAAAAGGAAATTGAAATGAAAAAAAAAAGATAAGAAGAAATTCAAAAAAAATGGTAGTTTAGGACCCCAATCTCTATTTTTACGATTTTCCAATATTAGGGCTCCAATCCCAAAGTTGAGATTTTTAGACATAGGGCCTCCATTCCCTAGTCGCCTTTTACCAACATTAGGGCTCCAATCCCTGAGTTGAGTCTTTAGACATAGGGCCTTCATTCCCTAGTCGCCTTTTTACCAACATTAGGGCTCCAATCCCTAAGTTGAGATTTTAGACATAGGGCCTCCATTCCCTAGTCTCCGTTTTTCCAACATTAAGGCTCTAATCCCTGAGTTGAGATTTTAGACATAGGGCCTCAATCCCTATTCGCCTTTTTGCCAATATTAGAGCTGCAATCCCTGAGTTGAGATTTTTAGACATAGGGCCTCCATTCCCTAGTCGCCTTATGCCAACATTAGGGCTCCAATCCCTGAGTTGAGATTTTAGACATAGGGCCTTCATTCCCTAGTCGCCGTTTTGCCAACATTAGGGCTCTAATCCCTTAGTTGAGATTTTAGACATAGGGCCTCCATCCCTAGTCGCCGTTTTGCCAATATTAGGGCTCCAATCCCTGAGTTGAGATTTTTAGACATAGGGCCTCCATTCCCTAGTAGCCTTTTTTGCCAACATTAGGGCTCCAATCCCTGAGTTGAGATTTTTAGACATAGGGCCTCCATTCCCTAGTGGCCTTTTTGCCAACATTAGCGCTCCAATCCATGAGTTGAGATTTTTAGACATAGGGCCTTCATTCCCTAGTCGCCTTTTTGCCAACATTAGGGCTCCAATCACTGAGTTGAGATTTTAGACATAGGGCCTCCATTCCCTAGTCGCCTTATTGCCAATATTAGGCTTCCAATCCCTGAGTTGAGATTTTTAGACATAGGGCCTCCATTTCCTAGTCGCTTTTTTGCTAACATTAGGGCTCCAATCTCTGAGTTAAGATTTTTAGACACAGGGCCTCCATTCCCTAGTCGCCTTTTATATCAACGTTAGGGATCGAATCCCTGAGTTGAGATTTTAGACATAGGGCCTCCATTTTCTAGTCGCCTTTTTACCCACATTAGGGCTCCAATCCCTGAGTTGAGATTTTTAGACACAGGACCTCCATTCCCTAGTCACCTTTTCTCTTTTAAAAGACACACAATCGTTATTTTATCTCTGTAAAAAAAAAGAAGTTTAGATCTTAGTTACAAATAACTCACGAAGTTTTCCTAGCGAAAACTGGGGCAGAAAATTTTTATTCGTTTGTTTTTTTGTTGTCTGAGCTGTTTTGACCTCGAGGCACAGGGTTCGAGATTACCAAAAGAATGAGTCTCAATCAAAAATAAAGAAAAGAAAAAAAAAGAACAAAAAGAAGTGAACTCAGAGTGCTGAAGCGGAGAAAGACGGGGACTGCCCAAGATATGATTGAAATCACAGGCTTCGCATGTCCCGCCTTGATCCAATGCCGAAGAATGAACCAGCAGTTACAGCTGACGAGCATCAAGATTCAGATCAGAGTCTGCAGGAAGAACCAGCCAAGACTCAAGATCAAGCTTCAGAAGATTTATAGATAGGAATATTGTAACTCGTAGCTGATAGGTTTAGTTAGTATTTTGATTTTGATTTTGATGTAATAACAGGACTACGTACCGGAGCCTCGACGGAACCTCACTCGACTCTCCAACTCGGCATTCGATCATTCTCGTTGAACTACACTCAGCCTGATTCCCTTACTACCCGGGATATGTAAGCTGTCCAAAACCAGGACTCGGTTGCATCCTTTTCTTTTATTTTTTTCCCTTTTAAATAACTATATGGTCAAAATTAGTCACACGGCTCACTTTATGTTTGCCCGAAAACTCTTCATGTTTCCGAGCAAAGAGGGGCAGTTGTGAGCACCTAATTTTTTACCATATTTGGGATTTTCAACACTTTTTAGTATGTAAATAATTTTAAGTTTAATCTGGATATTTTAATCTTTATTTTATTTTGGTAGGTTTTATTTAAGAAAATTAAAATCACACACAAAAAAAAAGGAGAGTCATATTTTAGTATAAGTTTTATCTTTATTTTACGAAGAAACAAAGATTTCCAAAAAAACGGATTTTATTTAGTTTAATTTTAAATGAGAGGTTTTAAGAAATAAATATCGAGTGTAGTAATGTTACCTTGATTTTTATTTGCTTATTTAGTAGGAGTAGACTTTATTTAACTATTATCAAGAAAAGAAAATAAACCAAAAAATTATAATAACAATAAAGCCAATTAGATATTTCCACATCACCCAAAGATTCCTCTCTATCTTCAATGCTTAACTAACTGGCACATGGTATAACATATTTTTGGCAATTTCAAATTAGATGTTCCTTTATCTTTATGCCCATCCTCATGTCAAGTTAAAAAAAAGCACAAACACATGCACAATTTAAAAAAAGCATATTCTCTTGTTCTTATCCCCACAACACAAAAAAACATATTCTCTTGTTCTTATCCCCACACCACACACCTGAAAATTCTTATCCTATTTTTTTCTCTACTTTCTCTCCAAGAATTGGGAGCACAATATAAGCATAAACACAAGAGAGATCGGGGGACAGAGAAGAAAAACGAAAAAAAGGGGAACGGGGAATAGGGGGTGAAACCAACGAAAGAGAGAGTGACAAGAAACGCTGCCTGAAGCAGCTATCTATAGCTTCACCTCATCCACTCCAACCTTCACTGAAGAATTCCATTTTTACAGCCATGAATGAACCTTGAAGCACCAGCAAAAAAGCTCCAAAAATGAGCTGGAAACTGACCAAGCAAGTCCCTGTTTTCACACCAAGACAGCAACCAAGATCGGTAACAAAATGCTGTCAACCCAGCTCTCTTTTCACCCCTAAAAATCTCACAAAACAGTCTTCAAAAACACTCCAAAAAGACCTGAGATAGCAGCTGAAAACGCTGCTCCATCACCTCCAAAATCCAGCCACGAACACCAGTGAAACCACGCTCCTTTTGCAGCTGAAAATCAGTTGAGAACTCAGCTGAAAATCAATCTAAATATGCCACATTTTAGCTCCTAAAATCAGTTCATTTCAGCTCCTACAACGCAGCAAAAATCTGCTGCAAACTACCCCAAACTAGCTCTAAAAATCAGCCAAAACACAGCTGAAACAATCCCCAAAAATACAGCTGCGTCACACCTCGAAACAGCCGCGAAAGGCCTACGAAACCGCCCCATAAACAGCCTTGTAAAGCTCCCATTTCAACACTCAAAATCAGCTCCCAAAACACCCTTAGAACACAAGCTTTAGTCGAGTTTGAGGTTGCGGACGAGGTCATAGTTTGTTAGCTCCGGTCGAGTCCAACTGATGTTCATGTATATCGGACGATTAGTGCTCATCGATAAAAGATTCGGTTTGGAGGCTCGTTGTTCGGATTCGTTTGAGGTTCATTCTTCCTTTTCATTACTGTCTTCACTCCTAATATCATAAGTTTTTTTTGTTAGTTTTCTTTCGATTTTTTGCGGCGTTACCTTATTAGTTGTTTGAATTACTTAGTAATTTTGTTGATTTTTGCTTTGTTTTTTTGTATCAAAAGTTCAGTGTCATTGGTTTATCCCATTTTGTAATTGTTCAGATTAGAATTGTATGGGCATAGCTGGGCGAATGATTAATCAGTGTTGAGGGTCATGCGCTTTTGTTTTTCTTTTAAAAAAGAAAGGGGAAACCTCTGTTTGGGACTAACTATTAATAAAAGTGTTTCACTAAGTGGGCAGGGGAATTTGCTCTTCGTTTAAGGATTATTGCCCATATTAGATACCGAGTCTTTTAAGTGTAATTTTTTTTTAAAGCCAAATATTGCTTCCCCGTTTACATTTAGTTTGTTGTCCCATTCATAAATTGGTTGACCCAATTATTGTAATTATATATATAAGACGTTCTTTTCTTTAATCACTACATGGGCCAAGTATCATCGAAATTCACAACATATTCGTCATAATTTTACTTCCATAATCCTCATGCCTCACAATAATTTTGAACTTAGGGAAATAAATAATTAAATCATAAACATTCGTAGTTTGCTTTAGGCCCGATTTAGATTAGTATTGCGATTACATATACGTTCGCGTAATATAATTACAAATTTAACTCTTAAAAAGACTTGAGGGATGCGTTTGCACACCTTCAACCAAACTTTCTTAATAAATCAACAAAAAGCGTTATTAATTGTGGATACGTTCGCGTGACATGATTTTGATGCGCCAAAGGAAATGAGTATGCGTATGCGTAACTCAATTCTTTAATTACGAATAATTCAAGTTATTTAAAAGCGGTAAAAAGATAATTGCACATAGGTCTTAAAAATGAGTAGTTAAACAATTAAGCCAAGTATAAATTGCTAAGCGACCGTTCTAGAACCACGGAACCCGGGAATGCCTAACACCTTCTCCCGGGTTAACGAAATTCCTTATCTAGAATTTCTGGTTCGCAGACTTCAAAAGGAATGTCGAATATTCCTCGATTTGGGATTTTAAAATAAACCGGTGACTTGGGACACCAATAAAAATATTCCAAGTGGCGACTCTGAATAAAATGAATAAATAATCCCATTTCGAATAATGTCACTTAAATTGGAAAAATTCCCATATATATACGTCTCTCGGGGTGTGTGTAAAAAAGGAGGTGTGACACTGAATACCTGGAAGTATGAGATTTTACCATGATCTTTCCCCGAATACCGTCAATATCCGGGACACATAGGCGGCCTTGGTACCGTAGGGTACCATCATCCATGCTAAAGGAAAAAGCTGTGGTCTTGTGTTTATGAATCCCCTCTTTCAGTTGTGCTAATAATGGATCATTGAATTGCTTTTCTTTCACCTCTGCCACGAGCGATGATTCCGCCATATTCTGCACAATTATCCCTCCATTACTAGAGTCTGCAAGGAGAATTCCCAAACTAGCTAACAGATGGACTTCCCGGGCCAACAGCCTCAGATGCGCCTTCAAATGAGCCAAACTTCCCATAGATTTTCGACTGAGAGCATCTGCCACAACGTTAGCCTTTCCGCGTAATAGAGAATGACAATGTCATAGTCCTTGAGTAACTCCAGCCATCTTCTCTGCCTCGGATTCAGCTCTTTCTGTTTTAAAATATACTGAAGGCTCTCGTGATCCGCTAAAACATCCACATGGACCCCATATATCAAATGTCGCCAAATCTTTTGTGCAAACACCACTGCTGCAAGCTCTAAGTCATGGGTCGGATAGTTCTTTTTATGATTCTTGAGTTGCCTAGAAGCGTAGGCTATAACCTTGCTATGTTGCATTAACACACACCCAAGCTCGATCCTCGAGGCATCGCAATACACCACAAATCCCTCTGTACCCTCTGGCAGGTTAATACCGGTGCTGAAGTCAATCTTGATTTCAATTCCTGGAAGCTCCGTTCACAAGCGTTGAACCACTGGAACTTGACTGCTTTCTGGGTCCATTTAGTCAATGGAGAGGCAAGAGTAGGAAACCCTTCCACGAACCTTCTGTAATACCCGGCCAAACCCATGAAACTGCGAATCTCTGTTGGAGTGGTAGGTCTAGGCCAATTTTTCACTACTGCAACCTTCTGAGGATCAACCATAATCCCTTCTCTGTAGACGACAAGACCCAAGAACGCGACAAATTCAAGCAAAAATTCACATTTTTAAAATTTCGCATACAATTGATGCTGCTGAAGAGTTTGCAAAACTGCCCTGAGATAGTTAGCATGATCCTCTCGGCTCCGGGAATACACAAGGATATCGTCAATAAACACTATTACAAAGGAGTCTAGAAAAGGCTTGAAGACTCGATTCATAAGATCCATGAATGTTGTCGGGGCGTTTGTTAGCCCAAAAGACATTACCAGAAATTCAAAGTGCCCATACCGAGTCCTGAAAGCTGTTTTGGGATATCCTGCTCCCTTATCTTCAGTTGATGATACCCGGACCGCAAGTCAATCTTCGAAAAACACATAGCACCTTGCAATTGGTCAAACAAGTCATCTATTCTGGGTAGGGGGTATTTATTTTTTATGGTTACTTGTTAAGCTGTCGGTAGTCAATACACATTCACAACGACCCATGTTTCTTCCTTACAAACAAAACCGGTGCGCCCCATGGTGACACACTTGGCCGGATGAAAGCCTTTTCCAACAAATCCTTCAATTGCTCCTTTAGTTCCTTCAATTCTGCCGGTGCCATTCTGTAAGGTGGAATTGATATAGGCTGCCTGCCTGGCATCAGATCGATCCCAAAATCAATCTCCCTGTCAGGAGGGATTCCAGGGAGCTCAACTGGAAAGACATCCAGGAGTTCATTCACAACTGACATAGACTCAAGGCTAAGTACCTCGGCATCGATACCCGTAGCCCGAACTAAGTGGCAGATGCAACCCTTCTTGATCGTCTTTGCAGCATTAAGGTAAGAAATAAACTGACCTTTTGGCACTACATTATCCCCCTTCAACTCAACAACACGTTCATTGGAAAACTCAAGCCTCATGGTTCTAGTTCGACAGTCAAGCTTGGCAAAACATGAATAAAGCCAATCCATCCCCACTATCACATCAAAATCAACCATCCCTAATTCAATAAGATCGGCCATGGTATCCCTACCATGCATTGTGACAACACAACTTCTATAAACTCGAGTAGCCAAAATTAACTCACAAACCAGAGTAGATACCGAGAATGGTTCACGAAGCTGTTCTGGTTCTATACCGAATTCCACAGCAACAAAAAAGGTAACATAGGACAGGGTGGAAACGGGGTCGATAAGTGTATACACATCATGAGATTGGACAGTCAGAATACCTGTAACAACATCTGGAGAAGCCTCTACAGCATGGCGACCACTCATAGCATAAAACCAGCTGGGTCCTCCCGAACTCTGCGCACCACCCCTAGATGCACCATGCCCCGCGGGTGCTGGGGTACCTCGAGCTGGAGAGGGGCTGAAGATGTAGCAGCTGCTGGGCTGGCTGGCTTTGCTGTGCCCCTACCTGCTCCCTGGCGAGACACACGACAATGCCTCTAAATATGACCCCTCATCCTACATCCATAACATACAGGCAACTCCATATAGCAAATCCCCGAGTGCATCTTCCCGCACCTGGGGCACGGGGACCTCTGCTGCTGCTGGGATCTCTCTCCTGACCGGCCCCGCTAGTGAGATCCCCTGTCGCCCTGACTGGGCTTGAAACGACCACACTGCTGCTGCTGGCTGGGCCCTGATGGCGGGGCACTGGCTGAAGAATGTGCGACAGACCGGGATGGCCCTGACGACCATCCCCGGAAAGCTGATCTTCCCCCACCTAGAGACTTGCCTATGTTGCCCGGAGACCGGGTTTTTCTGCTACCCTCTCTCTCCATTGTGCTCTTCAGTTTGCGGTTTTCTGTGGCCGGAGCAAATGCTACCATCTTCCCATAGTTCATATCAGAATTCAATGCAGTTGTAGGAGCCTCATTTATGGTCACCCTAGCCTCCATTGTGGGAAACATGTGAATAGCATATTTGGACAGGCGGGCAAACTCTATATGGTACTCCCATAAACTTTTGCTGCCCTGCTTCAAATTCTCAAATCAGCTGCACGGGCTGCCCTTGTCTCGGCAGGCAGAAAATGGTCTATAAATGCATCAGCAAACTCGCTCCACCTCGCCGGAGGGCTCCTCTTCTCACGGGAATCTTCCCACAACTCGAACCACGAATAGGCCGTCCCTTTGAGACAATATGAAGCTAACTCTACTCCCTCTGTCTCTATTGCACGCATGACCCTGAGGGTCCAGTGCATTTCATCAATAAAATCCCGAGGGTCCTCTTCCAGATTGGCACCCGTAAACACTGGAGGGTCTAACTAAAGGAATGTATTAACCCTGGAACTGGTGGAATCCCCTTGCTGGCTAGATGAACTGGGTGAAACATTTGACCTCTGGGCTTGAAAGGCCACTAGCTGAGTTAACATCTGAATAGCTCCCCTAAGATCCCTATCGTAAATACCAGAATTGGAAGCTGGGGATGGAGGCGGGATAGGAGTATCAATGGGTGGGATAATGGCACGCTTCGCAGGTGTAGGAACTGGGGTAGTCTGCTCTGGAATAGATGAACCGGGCAGGGTGATAGCAGCGCGACTACCCTCACCCGCAGTATCAAGCAGTGATTCATCAGCCACTCCCGAGGTGGCATTGGCTTCATGGCCAATTCTCTCTATCTTCTTAGGTACCATTTTACTGTATGATAGAACAACGCACCAGTTAGAGAAGGAATAGTTTCACAATTGCCGCACGATCAGAATATCAAAGAAGGGTGTTATTCCTAATTCCCAAGTAGCCTCCAACTTATGGATGTGGTCGACTTCACACAGATAAGAAGGACTCTACTAGACACGGCTCCGAGACATCCTAGGACACTTTATAACCTTAGGATCCGATACCAAGTTTTTTACGCCCCAACCTCGGGAGGCGCGACCGGCGCTCAATGAGGAACCTAACTAAACAAGCCTTATTGACACTTTCTACCCAACTCAATATGATTAAGGAAGTCTAGCTTTCGATTATTTAGACAATAGCAAACTTAAGCATTCGACATTGTTAGTTCATTTATATATATACATCACAAAACATAAACCGTTGTTAAGTTTCCAAGATTTTTGTACAGTCATTGCTAGACGAACTGGAGAATAGAGCTGTACACAGATTATTAACCCAACCAACCAAACCCACATAATGTCTACGGAGCCTCTATGGATGCAAAAGTCGAATAATGACAATGCCAACAACAAGGCCCCGGCAATACCTCAAAAATAGAAGTCTACAACAAGAAGTAAATCATAACCTCCTTGAAGGAGAAAGGGGCTCACCAAGGGATGAGGACACTCCTCTATGCACGATCGGCACTGTCCGCTATAGAGCGACCTACATTCATTTAAAAATGTAGCGCCCTCGGCAAAAAGGATGTTAGTACCATGGAATAGTACTAGTATGTATAACTAAACACCATCTAACTAGAAAGAACTTTTATACAATAATAAGAAAGCACAAGTATAACTCAAATCTTTAAACTATCAACATCATCAATAATGAAGAACCATAAACTTTCATATCATGTTTCCATAGCCTCTAGCTTTGAGGCATTTCATTCTATTCATCATTTGTTCACAATACCACCACTATCTTTAGCGTAGTCCGATCTCGACCCGATCGGCTAGGTTGCCTCATTTAAGACATACGCTTCAATCACAATCTCACTTTCCCCTTTTTTCGGAATTCCTTCACATTACCACCGCTATCTTGAGCGGAGTTTGATATCGGCCCAATCAGCTAGGCCGCCTTACCAAGGCGTTGTTTAATCATTTCGTTTCACATATCTCATTTCATAGGCATTTGGGGCCACAGCTTTATCACATCATTTTTGGCAGTAGGCGGCATTTTACATTACCCCCAATTTCAATATTAGCTTTGCCACTTAGGACAGTAGGTGCACACAAGAGCAATTTAAATTGTAAGCGTGGATAAGGCTTCACATAGATGGAATAATATATGCAGCTTCAATCTCGATTTAAGGTCTAAGCATTTCAATACGTGTCACACCTCCTTTTTTACACACCACCCTGAAGGATAGTGTATAAGGGAGTTTTTCCAATTTAAGTGACATTATTCGAAATGAGATTATTTAATGATCAGAGTCGCCACTTGGGATAGGTTTGGTTTCTGGTGTCCCAAGTCACCGGTTTATCTTGAATCCTAAGTTGAGGAAGTTTTCGACTTTCCAAGTGAAGTCTGCGAACCAGAAATTCTTGAGTAAGGAATTCTGTTAACCCGGGGGAAGGTGTTAGGCACCCTCGGATTCCGTGGTTCAAGCACGGTCGCTTAAACTATCATAATTAGCCTATTATCTGATTTTAAAACATGTGTCAACCTATAGTGCAATTTTAAATTATTTACCGCTTCAAATTAATTTTAAAGAGAATTGCAACGTTATTAAAGTACGTCTCGAACCACGTCACATAAATGCACCCGTAGTTTTTGACATATTTTAATATCTTTGAGATTTGGATTTGGGTCACATAAATGTGCACCCGAGTTTAGGAAAGTATATTATTAAAATGCGCGTCTAAAGCAACTAACGTGTTGATAACTTTGCGGGAGGCCATGAAAATTTGCTAAATGGCACGTCCCGAGTTCTAAGTATTTTACTGGAAGTACTTAAAGAGGGCCACGCAATTTATGATTTTTATTTGGCACGGCGCACCTCGATTTCATTTTTTAAAGGATACTAGACTAAGGTTGAAGGGTCATGAACTATTATGTTATTTAAGAAGGCCTTCCTAGAATTATATTTGAGGGCCTTACTAATTGGCTAAGGTCATAAGGACTAGATATGGGCTATGAATTTAAAATCTAGTAACTAAATACAAGGCTAAGGTGATACAACTGATCCTGAAAGAGAGGCCCAATATTTAGTGTTTGAATCCCTGAAGCTGCCTGCATACAAACGCCTCAGCTGTAAAGCTGATTAATATTTTGGCCTCTAAGTAGGCCCATTTCGATCACTTGGGCAGCCTATTGTTGGCACTTTAATTAACAAGTATAAAAATCAATTTAAATTTGTTTATTCTCTTTCAATTTACCAACTCAAGCACTGAAACTAAATTGGATTGCAGAAACACTGACTTTTGAATCACAATTAAACCTGATAATTTTGCAGAAAACACATGAACAATTCAGTTCCGCTCAAATCGAACACATGCTGATATTAAATCTAAATTTCATGCTCATATTTAAATTATATGTATCCTGATGAACCACACACACTCATTCTGAAGCTTTTACTTCAAGAACCACATTTGAACTTACATAACACATATGCAGAACTTAAGGCATTTATTGGACTGAAACTAGACATAAACTACTGAAATTTAATACTGAAGTGTGGAGACATCTCAAATATTCATTAGGCCCAAAATTACCGTTAACATGTAGTACAAACACTGGTCCTAAAACCAGCTTCAAGCCCGCACCATATTCCAATTTTTAACATTCAAACTAATATGATAGCAGCCCTTAAAACAATAAAATTACTCTAACGTTACTAAATGGACATACATGAGTCCCAACAGTCCAGTTATTACAAATAATCATGTGTCTAAACTATATAATTTTTCACATTCTCATGGAGCCTAAATTCAGCACCTAAACAAACATGTTTGAAAGTAAACTGGATTAAACTAAACAAATTCAGCATGAATCAGACAACATAAGGGGATTAACAGGGGAAATGTGCAACAATCTCTTCATTCCTTCAATAGGTTCTGATGCAAACTTCAAACATCATTTAGAGGAGAAGGCAATACCTGGAAATTAGAGCAAAATAAGAAGATTGAAGGTCAGATGTACAGCAGCAATGTAACAGATGCAATCTCAGCAAAATCCCAGCAAGTCCAATGCAAAATTCAGGAGTTGAGATGCAGCAAACACAAAAAATAAGGTTCAATTGTGCAAAAGACCCAGTTGAATTTAAGACCAGACTTTGATGATTCAAATTGACTCTTAACAGGTGAATTCCACCTAGTTTCAGCACTTCGAACTGAATTTAAACTGCTGAAACTTGATGAAACGGTAGATCTGGTGGATTTCTAGGCTATTTTTGTTGATTTTTTAGGATTTTGTTTTGAGCTCTAAGATCTAAACTCTATATACTTAAACTCTCAAATTCTGCAGAAACTTTTATTGATTTTCAGTATTCCCTCTCAAACTTTCAAATTTCAAATTTTCTGATTTTTTTTAGACTTGGATTTCAAATTTTAGATCTCTAAAACTTAACTTGTAAGGCAGGGTAGATTGCCTTTTATAGACAAATATTAGGGCATCTTCAGATTTTTACTGTACACCTTAGCCCCCTCCCCCTTAATTTTAACTTTTTGCTTAAAAGTCCTTAAGGGACTGACTTGATACCCAAGTTATACCATCCAATTTCCTGAATTTCAATTTAGAACCCCAATCTAGAAGGTTCTGGGGGCTTTTATTTTCAGTTACTGCAAGGTTCTCTATTTTCTTTCCTAAACTACCCTTCACAAATATGAGAATTACCCCCCATGGCCCTGTTATGGCCCTTGAAAGGTCTCCAATGGGTCAACCTATGAACCAAACCCTGCTTAACATATGGGCCTGAATAATGTAGCCCAATTCCACCAACTTTCAGGCCATCAGTCATCGAGCCCTAAGGCTCTGAACAGGGCTATATGGGCCAAAGAAAACAAAAGTGAAGAAGGCCAAGGACATTGAATCCAAAGAACTCAAATAATTGGAACAAAACAGAAATCAAATTAATTAATCTAGCCACAACTATGAACCAAGCAAACTGAGTAAAAACAACTGAACAAGACCTATTTCATCATCTGACCCAAATTATATCTAATGAACTGATCCAAACGATCCTTGAAAGGAAAAGAAATAACACAGAAGAAAATGAATACTTACTGGATCGACGGCTTACAAGCAATAGAACTGGTGCGAAAGGCCTTGACTCCATGATGTGAACTTTAACATTGAGCACTAGCCTGGATTTCTCCAATAGCTCGTGCTCTTTGTCACAGTTCCCATTACGAGCCAAGAATGACGGAGGAACGGAGATGAAGGCCCATCAGAGATTTATGACCGTACCTGGCCATTACGCGCAAACGAACCTCTAACCCCCTGGCTTTCCATCGAAGTTGGTCTATGCGCACAACATCAAGAAGAAACCAAATCGGAGCTTGAAAGAGAGAAGAAGAAGAGTATTTTAGTGTTGCCTTCGATCTTTGATTTGAAGAGGAGGAGTGGTTTTGGAAAGGAAATAACAGTGTATTTGGAATGGGGATATGAAAGTGGTTATTTGGTGAAGTTTTCAGGGGATTTGGAGGTCAATCGCCGCCGCATGGCGATTTTCAGGATACTTTCGCTATTGATCAACCACTTCATAGTCCGCCATCTTCATTTTCCGAAAGAAAGCTTCCGCTTCTTCGGCACTTACAGGTTTCTTAGATGGGAAACACTTTCTGGTGGCGTTGTTCACTTTTTCCACATTAGAGTATTTCTCAACGGTCTTGAAGCTCTCCCAGGATTTCTTTGCCTTTATGCGTAACCACTGTTTTATGGTAATTCCACGGTACTGCAGTAGGATCTGTCATAGGCTTCTGTGGCACGCGTCCAATAACCACGGGCTCGTTCGGCCTCGATGGCTTAATTGTCCCCCGCACCATATAAGCTCCCTTGGGTACGTACATCTGGGCTCCCTTTTTCAGTTCAAATCTTTTTGGAGGGCTCAAAGTCAACTGCTTTTCTTTGCTGCCTCGTGGGACATACAGAACACCATTTTTGGGAGGCATTGCCCCCGTTCCTGCTTCATCTTTTATTTCTGGTTTTGAATGGGTGGCTTTAGACTTCTTTTTCCCTTTATCTTCCTTCGGGGCGATTTTTGGCTTTCTCTCCGCATCAGCAATGGCAATTATGGCTTTTAGTGCCGGATCAAATTCCCTATCTTCACAAATCATTCCAATTACTGGCCCATTGTGGTGGGCTGGCAGTGGGTTATTCGTCACGTTGGGGACATCCTCATCCCTTAGCACTATCTTTCCTTGTTCTATCAAGTCTTCCACGACTCTTTTTAAAGTCCAACAGTTTTCTGTATCATGCCCCTCAGCTCCTGAGTGATAAGCGCATCGGACGCCCCGCTGATAGGAAGGTGATTCGGGGTTTTGCCTGTTTGGAGGTATGGGCTGCAGCAGACCCATTTGAACAAGCTTCGGAAACAGACTGGAGTAGGGTTTGGTGTAAAATTTGGCCTCCTGGGTGGTTCACGTGGACAGAAGTTATTTTGTGGAGGACGGGGATTATANGTATTTCTTGACCTCTTCTTGCCCTTCTTCGCCTAGATCATTCCACCACAGACGCAACTCCAAAGGGATTTTGTTCATGATTGAGAAAGGTTCATTTTGAATTGTGCTCATCCTGCACATTTATTAAGGTGATTTAATAACTTATTTTGACCTAAAAGAAAAAGTGACTCCATTTTATTTTTATTGAAAATTTCAAAAACAAAAACCCATTTTTGCAGATATTGCCTTTTAATCACTTCGGGGAAGAAGATTTTAAGGTTGTGCCCGCCAACCGTTAAAAATGATCCAAGGTGGCTGTTCTTGCAAAAACAACCTTCCGGCGCCCTTTTGGGGACATTCGGCTTATTTTTAAACAAGAATGGCATCACCCGACTTATTTGTGACAAAAATTAAAATTTTTTTAGTTTGTTTTTTGGACTATTTTTTGCTAAAAGGGAAGTTTGGACCCGATGGGGGGTTTGCCTACATATCCTACATCCGGTGAGAATCAAACTGGCATAGTTCGGGCAGATTTAACAAAACCAACTATTTTTGAAAAAAACTTTTGTTTTTGGTTTTTTGTTGATTTTCTCAAAAATTCGGCAGAGTTTCAGTACCATTTGGGCATTGGGTTTTTCAAAACAGGTGACTGACTCACTCGACCCTAACACTATTATTCTTTCTTTTCTCCCCTTTTCCAATTTTCTCCCATTATTTTACAAGCCAGTCGACATGCAGATTCGAAGCAAATAAGTGCACAAATGGCAAGTAGGATGCATCAGGATGGTCTTTTCATTTCAGGTCACCTGTCCTATACGGACCCAACCCCTGTGTTGAGTCCCCTTAGTCAAATGCACATGATGCAAATAAGTGTTCCTACTAGGGATCCGGCATGAGGTTGAGTTCTTCTAGGTTCAAAACCTGGGTATATGTTCTAGACTGTGTACCCGAGCGGACAACTCGAGTCGAGGAGGGGGCTACGTACCGGGAACCAAAAGGCCATCCGACTTAGTAACTTGTCCAGCCTCTTTCATATTTTAGGGTATGACACTAACAGAATAGGGAGTCTCGACCTCTTTCATATTTTAGGGTATGACACTAACAGAATAGGGAGTCTCGACCAGCGAGCACATCCCCGAAGAAGAAGGGTTTCGCAATAATTTTATATATACAATTCAGATAATATCAAAGCTGTAAAGCATTCAGCACATTAAACATGAAACCTGTAGGAAAATCAGATAATAAATAAAGCCAATCATAACAGCTATTCTAAGCTCGAATTCTTAAACCCTGAACCGCAGTTCTGGGTTTGGATCCCCAGCAGAGTCGCCAGAGCTGTCACACCTCCTTTTTTACACACCACCTTGAAGGATAGTGTATAAGGGAGTTTTTCCAATTTAAGTGACATTATTCGAAATGGGATTATTTAATGATCAAAGTCGCCACTTGGGATAGGTTTGGTTTCTGGTGTCCCAAGTCATCGGTTTATCATGAATCCCAAATCGAGGAAGTTTTCGACTTTCCAAGTGAAGTCTGCGAACCAGAAATTCTCGAGTAAGGAATTCTGTTAACCCGGGGGAAGGTGTTAGGCACCCTCGGATTCCGTGGTTCTAGCACGGTCGCTTAAACTATCATAATTAGCCTATTATCTGATTTTAAAACATGTTTCAACCTATAGTGAAATTTTAAATTATTTACCGCTTCAAATTAATTTTAAAGAGAATTGCAACGTTATTAAAGTACGTCGCGAACCACGTCACATAAATGCACCCGTGATTTTTGACATATTTTAATATCGTTGAGATTTGGATTTGGGTCACATAAATGTGCACCCGATTTTAGGAAAGTATATTATTAAAATGCGCGCCTAAAGCAACTAACGTGTTGATAACTTTGCGGGAGGCCATGAAAATTCGCTAAATGGCACGTCTCAAATTCTAAGTATTTTAATGGAAGTATTTAAAGAGGGCCACGCAATTTATAATTTTTGTTTGGCGCGCGCACCTCGATTTCATTTTTTAAAGGATACTAGACTAAGTTTGAAGGGTCATGAACTATTATGTTATTTAAGAAGGCCTTCCTAGAATTATTTTTGAGGGCCTTACTAATTGGCTAAGGTCATAAGGACTAGATATGGGCTATGAATTTAAAATCTACTAACTAAATACAAGGCTAAGGTGATACAACTGAGCCTGAAAGATAGGCCCAATATTTAGTGTTTGAATCCCTGAAGCTGCCTGCATACAAACGCCTCAGCTGTAAAGTGATTAATATTTTGGCCTCTAAGCAGGCCCATTTTGATCACCTGGGCAGCCTATTGTTGGCACTTCCATTAACAAGTATAAAAATCATTTTAAATTTGTTTATTCTTTTTCAATTTACCAACTCAAGCACCGAAATTAAATTGGATTGCAGAAACACTGACTATTGAATCACAATTAAACCTGATAATTTTGCAGAAAACACATGAACAATTCAGTTCCGCTCAAATCGAACACATGATGATTTTAAGGCTAAATTTCATGCTCATATTCAAATTATAAGTATCCTGATGAACCACACACACTCATTCTGAAGCTTTTACTTTCAGAACCACATTTGAACTTACATAACACATTTGCAGAACTTAAGTTTATTGGACTGAAACTAGACATAAACTACTGAAATTTAATACTGAAGTGTGGAGACATCTCAAATATTCATTAGGCCCAAAATTAACGTTAACATGGAGTACAAACACTGGTCCTAAAACCAGCTTCAAGCCCACACCATATTCCAATTTTTAACATTCAAACTAAATGGACATTCATGAGTCCCAACAGTCCAGTTATTACAAATAATCATGTGTCTAAACTATATAATTTTTCACATTCTCATGGAGCCTAAATTCAGCACCTAAACAAACATGTTTGAAAGTAAACTAGATTAAACTAAACAAATACAGCATGAATCAGACAACATAAGGGGATTAACAGGGGAAATATGCAACAATCTCTTCATTCCTTCAATAGGTTCTGATGCAAACTTCAAACATCATTTAGAGGACAAGGCAATACCTGGAAATTAGAGCAAAATAAGAAGATTGAAGGTCAGATGTACAACAGCAATGTAACAGATGCAATCTCAGCAAAATCCCAGCAAGTCCAATGAAAAATTCAGGAGTTGAGATGCAGCAAACACCAAAAATAAGGTTCAATTGAGCAAAGGACCCAGCTGAACTTAAGACCAGACTTTGATGATTCAAATTGACTCTTAACAGGTGAATTCCACCTAGTTTCAGCACTTGGAAGTGAATTTAAACTGCTGAAACTTGATGAAACAGTAGATCTAGTGGATTTCTAGGCTATTTTTGTTGATTTTTTTCAGGAGTTTGTGTTGAGCTCTAAGATCTAAACTCTATATAGTTAAACTCTCAAATTCTGCAGAAACTTTTGTTGATTTTCAGTATTCCCTCTCAAACTTTCAAATTTCAAATTTTCTGATTTTTTTAAGACTTGGATTTCAAATTTTCAGATCTCTAAAACTTAACTTGCAAGGCAGGGTAGACTGCCTTTTATAGACAAATATTAGGGCATCTTCAGATTTTTACTTTACACCTTAGCCCCCCCCCCCTAATTTTAACTTTTTTCTTAAAAGTCCTTAAGGGACTGACTTGTTACCCAAGTTATACCACCCAATTTCCTGAATTTCAATTTAGAACCCCAATCTAGAAGGTTCTGGGGGCTTCTATTTTCAGTTACTATAAGGTTCTCTATTTTCTTTCCTAAACTACCCTTCACAAATATGAGAATTACCCCACATGGCCCTGTTATGGCCCTTGAAAGGTCTCCAATGGGTCAACCTATGAACCAGACCTTGTTTAACTTATGGGCCTGAATAACGTAGCCGAATTCCACCAACTTTCAGGCCATCAGTCATCGAGCCCTAAGACTCTGAGCAGGGCTGTATGGGCCAAAGAAAACAGAAGCGAAGAAGGCCAAGGACATTGAATCCAAAGAACTCAAATAATTGGAACAAAACAGAAATCAAATTAATTAATCTAGCCACAACTATGAACCAAGCAAACTGAGTAAAAACAACTGAACAATACCTATTTCATCATCTGACCCAAATTATATCTAATGAACTAATCCAAACGAACCTTGAAAGGAAAAGAAATAACACAGAAGAAAATGAATACTTACTGGATCGACGTCTTACAAGCAATAGAACTAGTGCGAAAGGCCTTGACTCCATGATGTGAACAGTAACATTGAGCACTAGCCTGGGTTTCTCCAATGGCTCGTGCTCTTTGTCACAGTTCCCATTACGAGCCAAGAATGAGGGAGAAACGGAGATGAAGGCCCATCAGAGATTTATGTCCATACCTGGCCATTACGCGCAAGCGAACCTCTAACCCCCTGGCTTTCCATCGAAGTTGGTCTATGCGCACAACATCAAGAAGAAACCAGATCGGAGCTTGAAAGAGAGAAGAAGAAGAGTATTTAGTGCTGCCTTCGATCTTTGATTTGAAGAGGAGGAGTGGTTTTGGAAAGGAAATAACAGTGTATTTGGAATGGGGATATGAAAGTGGTTATTTGGTCAAGTTTTCAGGGGATTTGGAGGTCAGTCGCTGCCGCATGTCGATTTCCGGTGGCGGCGGCGGTGGTGAGAGATAAGACTGGAAGAGACGACATAAGATAGAGGTCCTAGGTTAATGTTGTGGTGTTTGGACATATTTAATTAAAATGGAAGAAGTGATTGGAGCCCTTAGATGAGGTAAAATGGAGGGCCCAAATTAACTTGTCACAAATTAACTCAAAACGACCTAGTATTCTCCCCATACTACGTCGTTTCAGGAGTCTCAAAGACATGGGGTTTGGACCGGGCATTTGGGCTGTTTTGGGCGTTTGGAAAGGTTTCAGGGGTCAATTGATTGGGCCAATGAATTGCCATTTGATATTGGCCCAAAGCTTAAATCCTTAGCAGGCCTGTTCTTTCTATTTTTTTATCTCTTTTTCTTTATTTCCTTTTCATTTAACTCTTTTTCTTTTATTTACTCTTTTTCTTTTTTTTCAACTTTTAAAACAAAACTAACATTAAAACATTAATTCAACCTACCTAATTTATCTATAATTAAAACTAATACCAATTTAAAGGAAACTAATAAACCTCAAAACTAGAATTTAAACCAAACAAACAAATCAAATTTTTGTGATTTTAGTATTTTTGTAAAAACCCAATTACTAATTAATCTAAAAATGTAAAATTAATCCTAAATGGAAACGCAATATTTTTTTTTCTATTTTTACGAATTATCTAAAACTAAACATGCACACACAAATGAGAAGACACACGAAAATTACGCAATTAAATCCTAAAAATTAAATAATAAAAGAAAAATCCTAATTTTAGGGATTCTGTAGGAATAATTCAAGCGAGGCAAAAATCACGTGCTCACAATACATAATTCATACCTTTGCCCCCTTTCAATTTATCAAAATAGCACGTTGATCATGTTGAGACACATTTTTCACAAATATAAGGTTACAACACCAACTCATGTAAAATAACAAGCAATGCAACAATTCAACTTTAATCTTACCATGTTCACACAATCACCGATGAAGCTCAATTTCTAAAAGATGGGGTTTTAGCCATACATACCTTGATAAAGCTTTCCTTAATCCTTACAAAATTCTGGAACACTAAGCACTTTTATCTATTGTACAAGAATTACAAATTGAATCCAGAATTCGGAACAAGATTAGGATTCTAGCTCTTTGAGCATTTTATCAAGCACTAGGGGTGCATTGTGATCTTAGATCCTTTTTGTGAGAGATTCTTTATCATTTTATACCCTAATTGCTTTCTTATCAATTCACAATTTCCCGATACTCCATAATTTTGTATGCATGCAAGAAGCCTATTCTTATACCCATAAATTACCTCACTAATGACCCCTTATGGCTTTGTTGAAAATTTAAGAGTTGATGTGATGAAGTCTTACCTCTTCAGATGAAGGCTTAGGTGCCCTTATTGATTATCCTCAATGTTTAACAAAGATTTGTGGAGCAATTTTGATGCTAAGCACTTCCCCTCTCTTAGACCCTCTTTCTCACTCTAAAAGTACCAAGAAAGAGGCTCAAAATGAGCTATTGCACAAGATATATCGACAGGGGTCAGATTTTTAAAATTAGAAATTAGGAGCCCGACTAAAATCTGCGATTGCATTTGCGATCGCAAAGCTGACATGCGGTCCGCATCATGGACCGCAAAATGCTCCCCAAAACCTGAAGGCACTGTTTGGGTATGCGACACAGATGAGGTCCGCATACCCGTTCTGCGATCGCATAATGCACCGCAAAATTACCCTTTACAAAATCCCAAGGAAAATATGCGACGACTATGTGGTCCGCATTTTGGTTATGTGATCGCATTACTGACCGCATAGTTGACCTTAAATTTGGCCAACACATTGACTCACTCTGTGGTGACAATGCGGTCCGCATACCTGATATGCGATCGCATTCTCGATCGCATAATCGCACTTTCTAGAAAACTTTAACTCTTGACTTTTTATTGCATAGATCAGTCCAAAGGGTCTAAATTTACACTTTTTAACACGTATTCCTAATTTGGCACTACGAGCTTTTGAGTTTTGGGTAGAAATTTCCATGGGGCTTTACAAAACCCCCCATTGATCCTGTCATTATCGAGTTCTTTTGTTTCTTCAATGTTTGTTTAGGATAGATTGGCCCCATTGTGTGAAGTGTTGTTGCTTGTTTGATGAATTTGGCAAACATGACTGGCTTGCTTTTTACATTCTTTCATTTGATCCACCTTTATTCTCCCAAACTTTCCGTCATGGAATTTTCACTTTAGTAGCGAGAAGCAAGAGAGTTTTGGTTATCCCAGAAAGACGATAAAGACCGTGGCTGGTATGCCAGGTTTGTTGCTGCCCCCACTGTTGGTTTAGTGGGTCAAGAGAATGCTCCATTTCCTGAGAAGTCTAATTTTGCACGTAAGCTTTCTTTTTATTACTTTCTATTCCTTTTTCTCAATTTTGCTTGTTATCATTTTAACTTTCTCTTCTTTTTCAGCAACCACGGGAACTGATAATGAAATTCCCAACTTCCGTGGTTGGGTAGGAAGGTTATTAAGTATTGCTCCGATGGAAAGTAGATCTTGGAAAAACCTTTCACATCGGTTTGGTTGGAAAGTGAAGACGCATGGTAACTGCCTTTTCTCTTGTATCTTTCGTACTGTCATTCACTTTTTCCTTCTTTTTATTAGGATTTCCCATTCGTGGTATTAGTGTTAATGTAGTTGCAGCCTCCAGAGTTTCTTTGGAAAGAGCCCAAGAAATAATCTTGGGTTCTTCATCGAAAAGGAAAGCTGATGCAACCCAGGACTCAGGAGAAGAGGAGGAACAAGATGAGAATTCACTAGTTAAAAGGCCTCGAGCCAGGAGACGTATAATTTCAGATGATGAAGTGACTCCTCACTGTTCTATTCCCTAAGCCGTGCCAGTTGAAGCCACCATGGTGATCTCCGATGATGACATTTTCGCGGCTGCTCATGATTTTATTGATCAGCTTTTTGCTCGTGGGTTTGATAGTGTAAATTTGGGTCCAGTTTCTGATGAAGTGCCCCTTGCCTCATTTTCCATGGCTATTCCTATGACATCTTCTTTACTAGTCGTGACTGCTGCCATTGTTGCTCCGCCCCAAACTGTATTGACTCCTTCTACAGTTCCTCCTACAATTGTTCATCACACTGACTTTGGTTTCTCAAACGGAAGTGGAGCTATGAAGCAAGTTATTGTCGAGGTTCCTGCCGATGGTAGCCTTTTGAGAAAATCAAGTCGGGCTGATGTGTGGTTGAAACCCCTGATTGGTCCAGCTGAGAGATCCAAGCTTGAGAGTCACAATTCTTTGACTTGGATGAATTATATAGTACAATCATCTTTAAAGGTATCCCTTTTTATACTTTATTACGCCCTTCTTCTATTTGGTTCTTACCTCTCTTTTTCTTTTTCAGATCAATCTAGTTGGCACAGAGATGCTGAAGAGGCTTTCTCACACTGAGCATTTAATGCATGAGTATCAAACTGAAGCGAACAATTGGAGATAATAGTATCAAAGTCTTCAGATTGATATGGAAGTGTTAGAAGAGAGCAAGTGCACCTTAGAGCAGCAATTGAAGGTTTTGACTTTAGAATTAGCAGTTGAGAAGGCTTTCTAAAATCAAGTTGGTAAGGACAAGAATCTCCTTGAAACATCTTTTTCTGAGCAACTCTCCAAGGCCGGTGAAGAAATCAGAGAACTGAGAGCTTTGTTAAGTGAGAAAGAAGTTTATGTTGGTGAACTCGTACAAACTGTTACTCAGACCCAAGAAGATCTTCGTGAGTCATCTGATAAGGTCAGTTTATTACAAAGTTCACTAGCTCCTCTACAAGCTTCATATGATCCTGCCTTAGCTGAGAATGAAAAGCTCAAAAATAAGATTGATCAATGGGAGGAAGATTATTAGATTCTTGAGGACAAGACTGCGATTGATGTGAGTTAGGCCATTTTAAACACACGCCACGATACCCTGGTGGAAGCTAGCCAAGAGGGATTTAACTTGGATGCTGAGTTAGCTAAGATAAGAGAGACTATTGAAAAGACTCAGCAATGCCAACACTTTCCATCTCCCATGGCTGATACTCCTGAGCACATTGAAGATTATATGGGTACGGTGAATGTTCCGACTCCTTCAAGCCAACTCAAACCTTCTGTTGCTAGTGACCTACTTTAGATCCTTCTTCAGCCCCTCAATGAAAAGTTAATGACATGTTACTTCTCTCTTATTTTTTCTTTTGGTGGAATGTGATTATAACCCCTGGTCCTATTTGGGGGTTTAGTTTTTGGAAAAGACAAGTCCCCAGACCTTTTAGGGGCGTTTTGTATAAATGACAAACAGTTTATGACTAAGTTCATACTTAGTCTAAACTTTTCAATATTAAGAAGTTTTTTGTTTTAACTTAGTTATTTTGAGCTCCTGTTTTGCTCGTTCTTGCCTTTATACTCAAGGACTTGTTAGTTAATTCATGGGTTTATACTTTACCCTTTTTTGCATTTTTGTTTCATAAAATGCTTTGTTAATTTCATGAATGTTTGAATCAAACATGAGTTTTATAAAAGAGGGCCCTTTTATATTCGACACTAAATGAAGAAGACGTCTCAACTTCATAATGGTGTAAATGTACGACAAAACAAATAGGAACACACATGTTTCTTGAAATAACTTTGATAAAGTTTTTATTTGAACTTTGTCAAGTTTAAATAACATCTAACATGTATTTAAATAACTTCTATAACTTTTTTGTAACTGTTTTTCTTTACAACAGATTTCAAAAATAAAATCCAAGGTTTTTATTTATAACCCATTTCTATACATTGCCTTTAACCTAGATATTATAAGGTTTTATTTTGATTGGCTTTATTTTATTGGCTCGTAACTTTGCTCTGCACTTGATTCATTCAATGAGTAGACTTTCGGGCTTCGACTTGAACTTTGATTATTTCTCAGTCTTCTTTGCCTTCTTTATACATATGTCCTATGTATTTTATATAGTCCCCCAAGTGTTTGAACTTTGAGGTATGAAATCTCAAGCACTTGATTACTCCTCTCATTATTTCCTTAAGAAAAACATACGGGACTCGGAGGTGTGGTTATAGATTAAGATTGCTTAACCCGGTTTGAATTTCTATCAGAATAGTTGTAACCCTAGACCGGGAATTTATACTTTTCCATGTGTCTTGCAGGTCATGATTCATCATTTAGTATGGGTTAGCTTTTTGCCTATAATCTAAAATCGGTAGTAAAATTTTAACAGTTCAAGAACAAAATTTTAAAATAAGGGTACCTAACTGTGGATACTTCTTTTCCTTAGAAATAGTATCTCTTCAGATAAACGGCATTACAATGTGAAGGTAATATCTCGCCATCCATTGTTTTCAGCTCGTATGCTCCCTTTCCTATGATACCGGGTTCTTATAAGGTCCTTCCCAAGTTGGACTTAACTTTCCCGCATTAGCCGCTCTCATGGATTGAAAAACCTTCTTGAGTACGAAGTCCCAATCTTGAAGTATCTTAGGCGAGCTTTCCGATTATAAAATCGTTCCATGACTTGTTTTTATGCTGTCATTCTTATTAATGCAGCCTCCCTTTTTTCTTTAAGTAAATCTATGTTGATTCGCATTTCTTCTTCATTGGATTCCTCATTCGCTTGTGTATAACTCGTGCTTGGCTCCCCTATCTCAACTGGGATCAAGGCTTCAGCTCCGTACACCAGTGAAAATGGTGTTTGACCCGTACTTGTTTTTGCTGTTGTGTGGTACGCCCATAAAACACCAGGTAAGAATTCTGGCCAATTGCCTTTGGATTCTTCCAATCGTTTCTTCTAATTGTTGATAATGACTTTATTCGTCGATTCAGCTTGTCCATTACCCACCGGATTGTAAGGCGTTGAGGTAATCCTTTTGATCTGCCAACTTTAAAAAAATTCTGTGATTTGTGCGCCTATCAATTGCGAGTAATTATCACATACGATTTCCTTTGGTACGTTCAATTGACATATAATATTTCGCCAAATGAAATCTCTGACCTCTTTTTCTCGTACCTGTTTAAAAGCACCTACTTTTACCCATTTAGTAAAGTAATCAGTGATTACTAGCAGAAATTTTACCTTGCCTTTTACTTGTGGTAGTGGACCCACAATATACATCCCCCACTTCATAAAAGGCCATGGTGCAATGACCGGATGTAGCAACTCAACAGATCTATGCATATTGTTACCGTATCTTTGGCACTTATCACATTTAGCCAAAAACATTTCCGCTTCTTCTTCCATTTTGGGCCAATAATAGCCTTCCCTAATCATGGCTTTTACTAAAGATCTTCCTCCTGCGTGATTTGCGCAATGACCCTCCTGTATTTCTCTTATCACATAATTTATTTGAGAAGGTCAGAGGCATAGAGGCATATTTCTAAAGGACAACCGAACATTTTATGATAAAGATTGCCTTGTTTTAAACAGTACCGAGCACCTTTTTTGTGAAGTGCATGAGCTTTTTTCTTATCTTGGGCGATGGTTCCATACTGCAAAAAAGTGACAATCTCGTTCCTCCAATCCCAAGTTAAATTATTGAAATTTACCTCATTTTTGTCTTGATCAAGTACTGAGTGGAATAGATGATTTACGGAAGCATTCTCATCATTTGTCACTTTTGCTACAGATGCAAGATTAGCTAGGGCGTCTGCCTCGACATTTTCCTCTTGTGGTATCTGCACAATTTTCCAAGTTTGGAATTGCCTAACCAGATCACGCGCCTTCTCTAGGTATTGCTGCATTCTTTCCTCCCTGGCTATATATGTCCCCAGCATTTGGTTGACTACAAGCTGCGAATCGCTTTTGATTACGACCTGCTCTACGCCAAGCTCGCGTGCCAACTCTAAACCTCCAATCAAAGCTTCATACTCTGCTTCATTGTTAGTTATAGGATGACATTTTATGGCTTGTCGTATGGTTTCACCCTTAGGTGGTACTAAAACAATTCATAGACCCGCCCCTTTCACTTTTGATGAGCCATCAGTAAATTAGGTCCAAGTTCCTGGATTAGACCGGTTTAATACTTGTAGTTCTTTTTCTGCTCCTAGTAGCATCCCTTGGCTAAAATCGGCCAAAAAATCTGCTAACACCTATGATTTTGTTGCAGTTCTAGGTTGATATGTGATGTCATATTCACTCAATTCTATGGCCCACTTGGCTAACCTACCTGATAACTCATGTTTGTGTAGTAAATTATGTAGTGTATAAGCAGTCACTACGGAGATAGGGTGACATTGAAAATAAGGCCTTAGCTTCCTAGATGCCATGATTAGTGCAATTGCAAGTTTTTCTAGCTGAGGATACAGTGTCTCAAAATCTAATAATGACTTGCTAACATAATAAAATGGAGACTGTTTACCTTGGTCTTCATGAACAAAAACAGCACTTACCACTACATCTGAAACGGCTAGGTAAATAAGCAACCTTACCCCATCTTTTGGTTTTGCGACCAACGGTGGATTTGACAAATATACTTACAAGTTTTTGAGCGCTTGTTGACATTCCTCAGACCATTCGAACTGATCTTGCTTTTAAAGAGCTGAAAAGAATTTAAAGCATTTTTCTGATGACTTGGAAATAATCTCCCCAAGGCTACAATTCTTCCTGTTAGTCTTTGTACCTCTTTCTTACTTGTAAGCATATCAGGAATTTCCTTAATAGCTTTAATCTACGCGGGATTAACTTCAATGCCACGGTTAGAAACAAGAAAACCCAAAAACTTACATGACGAAACCCCAAATGCACATATCTCGGGATTCAGCTTCATATTGAATTTACGAAAAATCTGAAATGTATCAGACAGGTGCTGTATATGATTCCCTGATGGTTGGGACATGACCATCATATAATCTATGTAGACTTCCATGGTTTTCCCTAAATGTTCTTGGAACATTTTGGTTACCAAACTTTGGTATGTGGCACCAGCGTTTTTGAGGCTAAATGGCATTACTTTGTAACAGTAAGTCCCCCTGTCTGTTATAAATGAAGTTTTTTCCTCATCTAGGTGATCCATTTTGATTTGATTGTACCCTGAATATGCATCTAAAAAGCTTAACAGTTCATGTCATGGAGTAGCATCAATTAGCTGATCTATACGTGATAACAGAAAAGAATCTTTAGGACAAGCTTTGTTTAGGTCTATGTAATCTACACAAACTCGCGATTTACCAATCTTTTTTGGTACTACTACAGTATTAGCTAACCAATTAGGATACTTTACCTCGCTGATAGACCTAATTTTTAAAAGTTTTTGCACCTCATGTTGAATCACCTGATTTTTGAATGATCCTTGCTTTATTTTCTTTTGTTTGATAGGTGTATATGATGGATCTCCATTTAACTTGTGAGTCATTACTTCCGGAGGTATTCCTGTCATATCAGAGTGGGGCTAGACAAATCAATCCACATTAGTTTTCAAAAATTCAGTCAACTTACCTTCCATTTTGTGGCTTAAGTTGGCCCCAATGTAGACTTTGTATGAATAATTCTACAGCCTCCAACTCTTCTATAGTCGTTTTGGTGTTTTCATTTTATTCCGGTTCTTGGGTAGAATTGGGCCTTGAGTCCACATTCGTTCGCCCGTGTTCAGTTGAGGCTTGTTTTGTAGCTTCCTCAACTGGACTATGTGATTGCTATTTTTCTTCCTTTTTTGTACTTGAATCTGCTATGGAGTTGATGCTCCTAGATGTCTGTTCATCACCACGGATTTGATGTATTCCCCATTGTGATGAAAATTTAATGACTTGATGTAAGGTAGATGGCACAACATCTATTTCGTGAATCCACGGTCTCTCGAGAATCATATTGTAAGCCATATCAATCTCTACCACCTGAAATTTTGTATCTTTGACAACTCCTTCTGCGAATGTTGTAAGTACTACCTCCCATTTTGTCCCGACGCTTGAATTTTCAAAGACACATAAAGTATGCGCCTTGGGTACCAGCTTATTTTCAGCTTGCATCTCTATTAATACTTTTAGCAAAATGATGTTCACGGAGCTACCTGGATCAATCAAAACTCGTTTCACATTAGTGTCATGTACAAGTAGAGATATTACGAGTGCATTGCTGTGTGGAGTTAGCACGCCATCCGCATCTGCATCATCCAATGTAATATTTTCTTATTCCAAAACATGTCGAACCCGCTTACCGTGTGTAACTGTGACTTTCAAAACATTCTTTGCTACCGTGTACGTCACGCCATTAATTTCTTCTCCCCCGCTTATAACGTTAATAGTCCTCTTTGGTGAAGGAGGTCTAGGGGGCTCCTGCCTGTTCTTTTTATATGCTTGTTTACCTTTTTCACTAAGCAATTTGGTAAGATACCCTTGCTTTAACAAATGGTCAACTTTACCCTGCAGTAATCTACAATCCATTTTGTGACCGTGGTCGTGGTGAAACTCGCACCAATGATCAGGATTTCGTCTGTGGGTTTGATCTCATTTCGTTTAACCAGCGTACCTTGTCGCCCATGCTCCTCAAAATAGCAATCAATTCGGACATGCTTACATTAAAACTTAAACCGCCGATCTTCGCCTTAGGGCTTCTGTCATCACCATGCGTTTCTCGACCGTTTCGTTCTTTCCCAAACCTTGATTATGAGCCTGATTCTCTATCTCTTGACCGATGATCATACCTCGAGTTATCATATTTTGAGCGTGAGTCTCTTCCTGCTGGTCCCATATAAGGCTCATATCTATTTTTACTGGACCTTTTTTCAGTTTCAGCACGCCTTGAACTTACCTTCTGCTCTTTTTGAAAATGAGTAATAGTATCCTCTTCTATCCGCAGATTCATGCTATATCAGTTGTAAACATCATTCCAAGTTGTTGCTGTTAATTCTCGTAGGCTTTCCTTGAGTCGTCTCGTGGCCTATGAACTCTTCTCGTTTAGATTGCTGATAAAAGCCATAGCTTCCCAGTTGTCAAGTACGTGTTGCAACGTCATCCTTTCACGCTAAAATTTGTCTACGAATTCTCCAAGCAGCTCCGAATCTCCTTGCTTTATTTTGAAAATATACTCCATTCTTTTTTCAACTTTTGAGCTCCCGAGTGTGCTTTGATAAATGAATCTGGAAGCTCAGCAAAAGAATTTATTGAATTTTTGGATAAAAGAGAATACCATGTTAAAGCTCCCTTAGTGAGTGTTTCACCGAATTTACGCCTGTTGTGAATGCAGTCACGTGGATCGGTTGTACCATCGTATTTTGGGATATCAGGCATCTTGAATTTCTTCGGAATCTACTGAGGAGTAGCACTAGGCTTCCAGGGTTTTTGTGAATATTTATCCATATCTATTCCATTGATTACCGGTGGTACACCAGGTATTTGCTCTGTGCGATCACTTTGCTCCTTGAGTTGTTTTTACAAGGTTAATACTAAATTTTGTAAATCAGAATTAATGTTACCTAGTTCGCCATCACGAGACTCGCTGGGAGTTCCACCACTGCCTGAATTAACGAGCCCAGAATGTGGGTTTTCCAAAGTATTGTAATTCGAAATTGGTGTTAGTGGTGCAATCCGTAACTGGCTGGTAAAATCCCGAAGAGCATTATTGACTTGTTGATATATTAATTTCTCCAAAGCATCATCAGGATCTTGTCCGCTCGCAACTCTATCATTTTGATTTGCCTCAGATCTGTTTTGGTTCGCGACTCTGTTATTTGCTTCAGAGCCATCTGGAGTCCCGTCTCATGATTGTCGCTGAGAATCATGCGGTGAGGGAGGTGGGGTCCTGTCATCCACATCATTCACTTGATGTAGTGGATCTTGGAGTTGTAAATTGTGTTGGTTATAGTCGTTGACATTCGACGTAGTTGTTTTTTATGAAAGAATTGATTAAGAAAGCAAACGATTATCAGATTCCCGGTAACGAAACAAATTCGTTTAACCAAAAATTGGGATTTCGGCCAAAGCTTATTTTAGAAGAACTCGGGTTACTGATAACCAAGTAGAAATAGGAATAACTGATATAAATAACAGCTAAATAGAAAATAAAGTAAATCAGTGTATTTCAATAGTATTTCGTGTCATTACAAATGTTCGGTCTTCTCTTTTTATAGCTATCTCTAAGTAATACGTTTTGCTTTTCGGGTAATAGAGCCGTAATGGACAATTAATGGCATTTAATGTAACGTTATAATTGGTAATCATAACTGATTCAATACAGATTCCAGAACGTTCCCTAATTAATGCTAATTCATTACCGATAACACACATCTATGTCGCTTCTTTCTATCCAGGTTCATTCTTCTGTTGCGATTTTCGAATATTAAGAGGTTCTAGCATCTATCCTTTCTCATTTTCTTGGATATCTGCCAGTGTCTGTTGAAGCTCGTATCTCTTCAACAATTCTTTTCCAACTGTCGTCTTCTGACCAGTCCACGTGTCATGACGTGTTACATTATAATTAATTCCATATATGAACTTGATTTTTCCATATACACTAGGGTCTATAATCATTAAACCAATTCTAGAGTCAATTAGAAGGTTAATACATTACCTTTTTGAAGTTCAATCCCCTTGAATTCGAGTTCTAGGGTTCCTTCTCTCAACAATGATGTCCAAATTGAATATCTAATTATATGGAGGGTTTACCCATGTTAATAAGATGTTGCGAAATTGAAATTAACGTAGAATCACCATTAGAACTTACCTTGGATGGCGGAGGGACCTTTAAGGAGTTAGGTTTTTTAGAGCTTCCCTTTCTAGAGCAAGTTTTTATATTTTGGGGTTGTGAGGGACGAAATAGGGCTTAACAAATTACTTCCCAAGTCCATAACCGTGCCCCTATAGGCCTGACTGTGATCCTGACCGTGGTAGATAGCAGGAACACTGCCTCACGACCGCGGTCGCGGTCCGGGCGCGGTTGTTGCGCACTATTCTGTAAAATGCTCATAACGTTTTGCACAGTATTCCGTTCAGGATCCATAATATATTGCTGGAAAGCTATTTCGATGTCCAAAAACTTTCAAGCTCTGAGTTTTCCCAGATTCCTTACAATTTTTCACTAATACCTGATGAAAGACGGACCTTCTGCAACTTAGTCGATTTTGTTTAATCTTATGCACCTCACTTTCCATCATGATGTTAAAACAACTATTTTTACCCAACTCATCCCTACTGGACTTCATATGTCTAAAAATATCTAATGAATACCCATTTAACACATCCACACCTAGTCCGAATGTACAGGGTGTTACTGATATTAACTTCTACCAACTCCGGCCTTAAACGGGTATGGTAAAAACATGAACTTTCATAAACACTTGCGCACTAAACTAAATGAATACATGACTACTGATCTTTTGAGATAGTGAACTGAATGACCACCACATTTACTGAATATTGGTCTGTCATGGATATGTGAATGCTGATCTAACATAGGTATATGAATATTGAATTGGCACGAATATTTGAGAATTGAACTAACACCAATATCAGAGTACTAAGCTGGCATGAATATCTAACTATTGGACTGACATGAGTAGCTGAGTATTGAACTGACATATGTATCTGAGTATTGAACTGACATGATAATCCGAGTACTGAACTGACATGAGTAACTAAGTACTAGAAACTTGATCGTTATAACATGACACGTGAAATACTGGTTGTAACACCATTAATTCTGATGGCAACTCCAACTCATAAGCTAATTGATCGATCCTTCGCAAGTTTATATATCACCCAATATAGTAGGGACTATGCTTCCCCTTCTTCCAAAATCTCGTAACGCCTTTCATGGGCGATACTTTCAGAAACACTCAATCATCAACTTGGAAATTCTATGTCTCTATGTCGCACGTCCGAATAGGACTTTTGGTGGCTCTAAGCCATCTTCAAACGCTCTTGAATCAACTTAACTTTATCCATAGTTTGATAGACCAAATTTGGTCCCAACAACTATTCTTCACCAACTTTGAGCCGGCCAATTGGCGACAAAGTCTGCAACGTTCTTATTCATGTCGTTCAACCAAAAATCTCCTTGGGGTCATCGTACATCTTTAGGGGACCTTGGTGGGTTTAATACCTGGAATTATGGGCTTCTAATATGATCCTCCTCTCTAAGTATACCTATGTATTGAACACACGGTCCACCTCGGTACCTCAAAGTACCATCGTCTCCCCCTTATTCAAAAGCTATCAATTTATGCATGTGAATCCCCTCTTTCAGCTACAACAAGTAGAGATCATAAAACTGTTTCTCCTTCCCCTGAACTACTAAGGAGGAACAACTCATATTCTAGACAACAACTCGACTATCTTTGGAGTATGCAAATTTAACTCCTAGCTGGGCTAAGTGGTAAATTTCTTTCACCAGTGTTCTCTTATCTACCTAAATGATGAGTTATACTTCTAAACTTGATTATCTTCTTAAGCATTTCCTGAAAATACTTATAGAATTGATGTCAGCTAAGTTTATACTCCAAAGATTAGAGTCTCGTGCAATGGCACTACCCTCGTGATACATAACTGGGCATGATTTTATGGCTTTTGTGTGATCACTTTATCATCAATAACTAAGCTTGGTGATCATTCTACCCACTTTGTGTTTCTTACACATGCTAGACATAATCACCGTGGTAATTATACAATTTTCCCTCATTACCGAACTAAAAAAAAGTTCGATTCATGTTTGCAAAAACAACGTTCCCTTCTTTTTCTGATATTTTTATAACGGATTAATTCAATGAATTAGAACGAATCATATTAGCGGCATCCCGAAAACGTCCGGATCGAAATATGGCTTTCAAATTAAGTTCCGAATTAGTGGATGCTGCCAAAGGGAGTGGCGATGCCATACGCAAAAAGGAAGAGACTCATAGAATGGCAGAGGCAAATTGAGCTTTTCTTTTCTCTTTGCTTTATCATGCGAGATACGGGAAGCTTTTATTTTGTTATATTATCAGGGTAATGATCCATCAACCTGCTAGTTCTTTTTATGAGGCACAAACAGGCGAATTTGTCCTGGAAGCGGAAGAACTGCTGAAACTGCGTGAAAGAAAAAGAATGAAGTGAAGGATAAACGTATATACATACGTATTGAATACTATATCAAATGATTTATGATGACCCGAATCCGTATTTTTTCTATAAAAAATAGAAGAATTGGTGTGGTGACTCAATAGGAGAGATTGACCTATTTCATACTTCTTCAAATAGCAAAGATTCCGCTTATAAGGAATGATTAAAACTATTTATATTTCTAAATTTAGTAAATTTAGAAAGTTCCCTTTTCGACATCATTATTTGAAGAAAATTTGATAGTTAAAGATCGATTTTCTTTTCCATATCCCATGCTAACTGTTCGCACTTCAAATCTCTAACTGGACTTACAGAAAATTCTCACATCACCCCCCTAGACCAAAGGTCTTATACTTGTGGATCCTTCGCTTTTTGTTGGGATCCAAATGACTTTCCTTATTTATTTGTTTTTTTGCAATTCTTTGCACTCTACATCAATGATGACTCATCTTCCAACTTACTTCTATGAAATCTTTCTTACTAGGAAAAACAAAATTATTCCCTTAACGGAAAGCTAATGTATTCGCAACTATCATACACAATCTTAATAATTTAACTCTGCTCACACTGTCAATCCTAGAGAAACCACATTACGATAATTCCTAAAGGCTCTTCTTCTACAGTTTGATCTCGTATTACTAGCTGATTGTTTTTCCCGCTCTCACAATACTTCGGATTTAACATAAACTCTTTGGGTTCTAACACACGGCTTCATAGACTACCTAGTATTCTTGAACCTAGTGCTCTGATACCAAGCTTTGTCACGCCACGAACCTGGGCCTGGACGCAATACGACACTCGGTGCCAGAATACGTGTGACCGAGCGAACCAACTGGATGGCTGATTCAACATGTGATATCATAACATACTGAATTCGGATGATAAACCAACACATGCTGATATATTAAAAGTCAGGATGATATAAATAAAAGTGCGGAAATACTAATACAATTCTGAAACATATTTATTGACAATATAGCTTAATATGAGAAGCATGCGACTCTGCCTAGTTGTTACTCTAGTCAATGAAGCCTCTAATAAAGTACTGAAAACACAGACTGTCCATAAAAACTGAAAGACTGTAAAGTATTAATAATGCCCCGGAAGAACTGGGATCACCATGTAGCTGGTATGAGAATCCTAGCATTGTGAACCATCAACATGTAAATCATTACCTGCATTGTGAGATGCAGGCCTCGGGCAAAAGGGACGTCAGTACATTACAATTGCACCGTTAGGGAAAGCAACTGAAAGAAAGACTTATAAATGCTGAAACTGAAACTAAGCTGATAACTGAGTTGATAATTGATAACTGAAATGATAACTATGGAAACTGAAACTGAAACTGAAATTATAACTGATAACTGATAACTTATAACCGATTACTGAACTGATAATTGATAACTGAATTGAACAAAGGAAGTAAGGATATGAATACTATATAACACCCCAAAAATGTGTCTTAGGTATGAATGAGTTAAAGGAGTAGTACGGTTATATTTTGAACATGTGTAGTCCCATCAGGATGATTATGGTTGAAAATAGTTGTTTCAAAATCAAGATGGAAAGTAAGGTGCATAAGATTTGACAAAATCGACTAAGTTTGCAAAAGGTCCGTCTTCCAGCAAGGTTTAGTGAAAATATGTAAAGAATTCGGGAAAACACAAAGCATGAAAGTTGTAGGCCTTTGAAATATCTTTCCAACTATATATTATGGAGTCCGAACGGATCTCTGTGCAAAAAGTTATGCCCATTTTGCAAAACAGTATGTGATATGCCCGCCCGGTAGCGCGGCCGCGCTAATTTTGAGGCAGTGTTAATTCCATTTAGTGTGGTCAGTAGTGCGGTCAGGTCTCCAGGAGCGCGAGCGCGCTCGTGGGGGGTCGATTTAAAGCAATATTTCGTCCCCCACAGCCCCAAAACATAAAAACTTGCTCTAGAAAGGGGAACTCTCAGAGGTATGTTTTTATGGTGATTCTATATTAATTTCAATTTCCCAACATTTTGTTAACATGGGTAAACCCTCCATATCATTAGATATTCGATTGGGACATCATTGTTGAGAGAAGAAACCCTAGAACTCGAATTCAAGGAGATTGAACGTCAAAAAGGTAATATCTTCACCCTCTAATTGATTCTATCATTGAATTAATGATTATAGACTCTAGTTCATGAGATATGAATTGATGGGTTTGATAGAAAAGCATGAACGGTGATAGGTTTGGGTTGTTGATTGGTTATTATTTGTTATGGGTGTTGATTACCTTATGGGTGATAAACAATAATGTTGATTATAACCATTTGAGATTTTAGAATTTATCTAGGATCAAGAGAATGGCTTGTTGGGCGTAGAAACACTATTAATAAGGAATATAAAGCTTTATGTCACCAAGTGTTTGAGAAAATGTTTAAGTGACTAAAACATGAGAATTATTGCTAATATGGAATCCCTTTGACTTGTATTAATATAGATTAAAGTTGAAAGGGTGACGAATGTTGTATTACGCTCAAAACCAGGAAGTTAAGGTATGTGAGGCTAACTCTCTATGTTTGGGAATGTTAATGATTTTCCCTACATTACGTTTCTTTTACGGCGCATCAATTGCCTTAGAAATATAGTTAAGCCCAGTTCCTGGAATAGTTGTAGAACCTCTATTCTCTACCTTCGTAACTCGTTCATGACTTTCATTCTGAACGTTATGAGCTCAGTTCGTATTCAATATAGACTTGGGTTTGATGTCCCTAAGTCTCAGTATAGCTTACTCAGCATGTCATAAACAGTTGATGTTTCAGTGTTCATAACCAGTTCAAGAATACATGTCTCATTCTAGTCCTATTCAGTATACCAGTATTCTGTAACTCAGTAGGATTCAGTATTCAGTATTATGTAACTCGGTATGATTCAGTATTCCAGTATAATGTAACTCGGTGTGATCCAGTATTCCAGTATCATATAACTCAGCGTGATTCAGTATTTTACTATTATGTATTGCAGTATGATTCTCAGTTCCTGATTTTAAATAACCTGAATGTTGAACACCTATATTTGGGCCTGAGGCCGCAGCTAATGCTTTATGCATCTTTGGGCCTGAGGCCGCAGTTTATGCTTTATGCATTTTGGAACTGAGGTCGCAGTTATGTATACGTATACTTGGGCTCGAGCCGCATCTTGCGCACATATATATTATATATATTGGGCTTGAGGCCGCAGTTTAATATTCAGATAAACAGGTTGTTCATCATTCAGAAGACGGAGTATTCATATCCTTACTTCCTTTCTTCAGTTCAGTTATCAGTTATCATTTCAGTTACCAATTATTAGTTCAGTTATCGGTTCAGTTATAATTTCAGTTATCAATTATCGTTTTAGTTATCAGTTATCAGTTATCATTTAAGTTATCAGTTATCAGCTATCAATTATCGTTTCAGTTTCTGTTTCAGTAGTTATCATTTCAGTATCAATTATCAATTCTCAGTTATCAGCTCAGTTTCAGTTTCAGCATTTATAATTCTTTCTTTCAGTTGTTTTACATACCAGTGCAATTCAAACGTACTGATGCCCCTTTTGCCCGGGGCCTGCACCTCACGATGCAGGTAATGATTTACAGGTTGGTGATTCAGAGTGCTAGGATTCTCATACCAGCTATTTGGTGATCCCCAGTTCTTTCGAGGCATTATCATTACATTACGGTCTTTCAGTATTTAAAGGCACTCAGTATTTTCAGTACTTCATTAGAGGCTTCATAGTCTAGAGTAACAATTAGACAGAGTCACATGCTTTTCATATTAAGCCATGTTTGCTACAAATATATTTCTGAATTGTATTAGTATTTCCGCACATTGATTTATATCATCCAGAGTTTCAGTATATCAGCATGTGTTAGTTTACCTTCTGCATTCAGTATGTTATGATACCACATGTTGATTCAGCCAGCCAGTTGGTTCGCTCGGTCACATGTAGTCAGGCATCGAGTGCCGTGTTACATCCAGGCCCAGGTTCGGGGCGCGACAAAGCTTGGTATCAGAGCCCCAGGTTCAAGAGTCTTAGGGAGTCTATTAAGCCGTGTCCAGTGGAGTTTCCTTTATATGTGTGTGCCGGCCACTCAAATAAACGGTTAACTACCAAGACATTCAAGATTGTCTCACTTCTTTTTACTCTAGATCGTGCCGTGGAGCTTAGAGCAATAGTTAACCTTCTCTTCCCAGCGAATTCCAAACGTATTGGATGCCAGCGACACGCAGGAGAAACCTAAAGTCCTAGAGAGGACAACTGCCCATTAGGGTATAATTATGGAGTATAGGTTGGTAAATTTGAGACTTGAGAGGATGTTAAAGTGGGATGCAATGGATAGTAGTACAGATTCGAGCATGACCTTAGCAGAAAGTACAGAAGCAGTTATCATGTTTTGTGGTTATCAGTTTACCTCAGTTACCAGTTATACAGTCTTTCAGTTAGCAGTTTCATGGTTATTCAGTAAGCGAGTTATTTGTTATTCAGTTACCAGATCTCCAATTTTCAGTGTATCAAAATTTTTGGAGACTTGTGAGTATACAGTTATGCACATGGATGCTCAAAGAAAATGTAAGTAATAGTGATTATAGCAAAATCTTCGCATGTTTTAGAGATTAAGACCCAAGAATTGCCGGATGGTTGAGTAAATGATTTATCAGATAATGGTAAACGTTGAAGGATAAGTTTGTACATGGTATTTTATTCGTATGTGTTTTACCTCCTAGAACAATTTCATTTTTTAAATTTTTGGAAATGGAGCCACAAGTTGGATGATGATAGTTCAGATGTCAGACCCTAACAATTATCACTATGGTTTTGGACAGAAAAGAGCCTCAGGTTAAATACCTAGGGGTCAAAAACGGTTGTTACTACAAAAGATGTAATTTCGTATAACTCGTGCAAATGACTAGGAGATATGATGTATGCAATGAGAACCAAGAGCAGCCAATAGTAAATTTCAGGGAACAATTTTAAGTTGTTTAGATTTATACAAATTAGAACTAGAAGTACCACATTAGTAAGTTATTATAAGAAGTGGCTATTACTTTGAGATAAAACGTATGACAGTTTCCCTTCAAATGATGTGAATATGTGTTTAGGCTGAAGTTGTATAGTCTGAAGTGATTTTGAAGTATATAGAAGTTTGGGGGTTAGATATTCCAATTTCGTTTAAGATATATGAACTTTCCCTAAGTGTGATATATGTACGTAGTTCAAAAAAAAGATAGTATACGACCTCACAATAGGGTCGGATAATGAGAGAAGTTACAAATAACCTTATGCTTCATTTTATTTATTCAAAGCAGATCATGAACACATGACGCTAGAAGGTGGTTAGTAATAGAATAGTAAGTAAGTTTTGAGTTCATACAGTGAATAGCAATTTCAGCAGAGCTAGTAGAGATACAATTTGATTCACTTAGTCAGGTTAACTCTAGTGAGTGAATGACAGTTTGAAATACCGAACGTGTGTTAGAACCCAAAGATTTTAAGTTAAATCCAAAGTATAGTGATAGTGGGAAAAACAATTAACTAGCAGTGAGAGCAGAAACTACAGAAAAATAGCCTTTAGGAATTTTCGTAATGTGGTTTCTCCGGGATTGACAGTGTGAGCAGAGTTAATTTATTAAGATTGTGTATGATGGTTGTTAATACATTAGCTATCCGTTAAATGAATAATTTAGTTTTTCCTAGTAAGAAAGATTTCTCTGAAGTAAGTTGGAAGATGAGTCGTCATTGATATAGAGTGCAAAGAATTTGAAAAAATAAGGAAAGTTATTTGGATCCCAATAAAAAGAGAAGGATCTACAAATATAAGACCTTTACTCTAAGGGGTGATGTGAAAATTTCAGTAAGTCCAGTTAGAGATTTGAAACCCGAATAGTTAGCATGGGATATGAAAAAGAAAATCAGTTCGGTGATGAGGGAAAATTGTATAATTACCACAGGGATTATGTCCAGCATGTGTAAGAAAAACAAAGTGAGTAGAATAATCACCGAGTTTAGTTATTGATGATAAAGTGATCACAGAAAGCTATAAAATCATGCCCGGTTATGTATCACGAGGGTAGTGCCATTGTAGGAGACTCTAGTCTTCAGGGTACAGGTTAAAGACTTAGCTCACAATAATTCTATAAGTGTTTTCAGGGAGTGCTTAAAAAGATAATCAAGTATAACTCATGATCGAGGTAGATAAGACCACTCTGGTGAAAGAAGTTTACCATCCAAGATAGGAGTTCAACTTCGGACTCGAAAGATGACGGAGTTGTTGTCTAGAATGACGTGTTACCCCTTAGTGGGCGAAGTGAAGGAGAAATAGTTGATGATCCTTAGTTTTTGTAGCTGAAAGAGGGGATTCACAAGTATAAAATGATAGCTTTGGAATAAGGGGGAGATGATAGTGCTTTGAGGTACCACGACAGATTGTGTGTTCCAGACATAGATGGACTAAATGAGGGAAGATCATGCTAGAAGCCTAGAATTTCAGGTATTCTATTTACTCAGATACTCATGTCAGTCCAGTACTCAGATACTCATGTCAGTTCAGTACTCAAATACTCATGTCAGTTCAGTACTCAGATACTCATGTCTGCTCAATACTCAGCTACTTATGTTAGTCGAATACCTAGACATTCATGCCAGCTTAGTATTCATACTACTCAAATATTTTTTCCAGTTCAATATTTATATATCCATGTTAGTTCAGTATTCACGTATCCATGGCAGACCAATATTCAGTTAATGCAGTAGTCATTCAGTTCAGTATCGCAACAGTTCAGCGATCATGTATTCATTCAGTTTAGTATAAAAGAGTTAATGAAAGTTCATGTTTTCACCAGACCCGTTTAAGGTCCGGAGTTAGCAGAAGTTACAATGAGGACAATCATTCGAGGACGAATGATCCCAAGGGGGAGATAATGTAACACCTCGAAAATTCGTCTTAGGTATGAATGAGTTAAAGGAGTAGTAAGGTTATATTTTGAACATGTGATGTCCCATCAGGATGATTATGGGTGAAAATAGATGTTCCAAAATCAAGATGGAAAGTAAGGTGCATAAGATTTGACAAAATCAACTAAGTTTGCAGAAGGTCCGTCTCCAGAAGGGTTTAGTGAAAGTGTGTATGTAATTCGGGAAAACTCAAAGAATGAAAGTTGTAGGCCTTTGAAATAGCTTTCCAATGATATATTATATAGCTCGAGCGGATCTTTGTGCGAAAAGTTATACGCATTTTACAGAACAGTATGCGATATGCGCGCCCGGTAGCGCGACCGCGTTAATTTTGAGGCAGTGTTAATGCTCCAAAACATATATCGTCCCCCATAGCTCCAAAACATAAAAACTTGCTCTAGAAAGGGAAACTCTCAAAAACCTAACTCCTTAAGGGTCCTTCCACCACCCAAGGTAAGTTTTAATGGTGATTCTATGTTAATTTCAATCTCCCAACATCTTATTAATATGGGTAAAACCTCCATATCATTAGATATTCGATTGGAACATCATTGTTGAGAGAAGAAACCCTAGTACTCGAATTCAAGGAGATTGAACGTCAAAAAGGTAATATTTTCACCCTCTAATTGATTCTATCATTGAATTAATGATTATAGACTCTAGTTCATGAGATATGAGTTGATGGGTTTGATAGAAAAGCATGAACGGTGATAGATTTGGGTTGTTGATTGGTTATTATTGATTATGGCTGTTGATTACCTTATGAGAGATAAAGAATAATGTTGATTATAACCATTTGAGATTTTAGAATTTATCTAGGATTAAAAGAATGGCTTGTTGGGCTTAGAAACACTATTAATAAGGACTATGAAGCTTTATGTCACCAAGTGTTTGAGAAAATGTTTAAGTGACTAAAACATGAGAATTATTGCTAATATGGAATCCCTTTGACTTGTATTGATATAGATTAAAGTTGAAAGGGGTGGCGAATGTTGTATTACGCTCAAGAGCATGAAGTTAAGGTATGTGAGGCTAACTCTCTGTGTTTGGGAATGTTTATGATTCTCCCTACATTACGTTTCTTTTACGGCGCATCAATTGCCTTAGAAATATAGTTAAGCCCAGTTCCTGGAATAGTTGTAGAACCTCTATTCTCTAGCTTCGTAACTCATTCATGACTTTCATTCTGAATGTTGTGAGCTCAGTTCGTATTCAATATGGTCTTGGGTTTGATGTCCCTAAGTCTCAGTATAGCTTACTCAGCATGTCCGTATGTATATATATATATATATATATATATATATATATATTACGGACTCTCTTATTCCACTATATATGGAACTATGATTATTTGACAAATCCTCTGTACAAAAGTACGGGATGTAACATCCTTCTCCCCTTTAGAAACATTCGTCCTCGAATTTGAACTCTTTGAGATTTTTAAAACTTTTGCTAGGGTCTTCTCTTTATAGTAAACAAAAACCCAATCTCTATCTGAGCTCTGGACTAATCACAACCTTTTGTACTTGAGTATCCCGTATCTTTTTCACTTTTACCTTACTTACCTTTCAATCATGCAACGTATCTTCTGTTTTAAGTAGAAATTACATATACGCCTTAAAGCTCTATTGTGATAGCACCTCTAGTGCATACAAATTCGGTAGAAACTTTATACTGAAATCTTATGACATAGCTCTATGGCACGAGCTTGAAACAAAAGAAGGGTAATATTTCCTAAATGCCCCATAGCCTCTCAATTATAAATGTGGCGCGCAACACACCTATAAGTGATACTCTACTAGGCACGGCTGTGTAGACTCCCTAGGACACGAACTGCTCTGATACCACTTTGTCACGCCCTGAACCTGGGGAGGCGTGGCTGGAACCCGGTACCGTAGTGACCCGAGCAAACCGCTCTATAGTTCATTCTTTCCTTTTTGTAACTATCATGGGCTAATATGGCCACAACTCGTAATGTACAATTGTAAGTGTGCAAATGTTATATAAATGAATCGGCGTTCTTAAAACATTAATACATATGGACTGTCAAGGTCTCTGATATAATGTACAAACTGAACCTCTGTCTACAAAGCCTCTAAAACTATTTGACATCAAATGGGACAAGGGTAACGGCCTACCCATAAGTCTGTAGCAAGACTCTGACAAAATGACTCATAGACTCAGGTGCACTCCGAATGAGGTGGAATCTTACCGATCCTTCGCGGAATCCAATATCGTCTACTATGAGGGCTCGTCTAACTGATTATATATACATGCAGGCATGAATGTTGCGTCCCCAACAAAAGGACAACAGTACCAATAATGTACTGAGTATGTAAGGCATGTAATCAGTATATAAAGGACATGAAAGTAACATGGAGTAAAAGACTCAACCTGCAAGTCTGGATAGCTCTATAAATCAAAATCATGAAATATCTATAATGTCATGCATATGCGTATAAATGTCATGCAATGCATAGGTCTGTATGTACATAACATCATCAAGCCTCCGAGGGCATCCCATCATATCATTTCAGCCACTGTGGGAAACCTCACCATTGTATACCAGCTGATCAGGTGGTGATGCGTATTGTAACGCCGTAACCTTTTCCCATATCCCATATTTATATATATACATATATACGCGTATATAACGCCGTCTGAGTGATGGTGTAAGTGCACATCTAAATGAATGCAATGCATGAAAAGTACGTTAATTAAACTTCTTGGAACGTTAAAAGACCATTATACCTCTGATTAATATCATGAAATAAACTTTTTTCAACTTACGTATTTTTCTGAGGCCCATGAACAGACGATACAATAATAAGACATATGGGAATTCAAGAACATAGACATCTCTAATACTTCTATGAATAGAATCATTTATGAAAGTTGTGCATTTCCTCATTTCGCTTGTGTCGTGTGGATCATGCCAAATAGAAAGAAGGGATAGCCTTAACATATCCGGAGTAGGGGAAAATCCGTATGATATATGTGAGAAGGATCGCATCGTACTTCCTTATAATTGTAAAATCTCACGTTGCTTAAGATGCTATGAAATCTCGGTTTGAATTATAGTATTTGTTGATTGAGCAGAGAAAGGTACGTAAATAGATTAAGAATACAGTTCTCACTTTTGTTATGTAAAGTAGTCAATCCACCTAAACATGCAGAATCATGTGCGTGGACATTTTTGGCTAACCACATCAAGAGAGAGAGTGTGTTTGTGTATTCATCTCTCTCTTTATATATATGAATACTTTTAGTTCCCGTTTGCTTCGCCGATGCCACTTCTTCTGTGGCTTTGTTATATTACCAGTTATCAGGATAAAGGCATGCAGGTGCTCAATTCTCTTCGAGAAATTCATACTTCAATGAAAATGCAAACATATCAAGCATTTTCTGCATATATATCTTCGTTTTGCATGATGTCCAGAATGTTAAAATGCCATAGCAGCCTGATGCGTGTTCCCCATGTTTAAGATGATTTATGCAATATTTATTAAAAGTAAATACAAGATCTAGGACATGAATCTTTAAAAGAGAGGACTACTCTTGAATTGATTGCCACCTAACCCATAATGATTAAGAGTCATTGTTTTGAATGTGAGGGGCTGCCACGTGGGGTGGGGTGGAGAATTGTTATTCTTTATTTATTTATACGGTAATTAGGTAGCATCCCGTTACCCGATAATTAACCAATTAGCTACATAATTAAGAATTTTCTAAAATTACTTAAAATTTCACTTATTTTTGTTATACTTTACACCGTACTTTTATGGTAATGTGGTAACATATACAATAAATACATACACTTTTATTTTGTTAAAACATCCACGTAAAAATACATATATTTTTTCAACTTCTATTTTCTTAATCTCATATAAAGAATAAAATATGTCGTACGCTTAATTCTTAAAATGGTACAAGAAATAGCTTTCTTTCCTTGTGCGAAAATAATTTCTATTTGTACAATAAAGAAAATCTCATAAACTTTTACCATATTATGTGTATAATATAAAACACATTAGAAAGTAGTAATAGTAATAACTATATAATCATATTTTTTTACAAACTATTTTACGAAAATGTTTCACTCAAAATACCATATGAAAATGTATCTAACGGTATCAAGGTTGTTAATCTTCATGTGAATTTTCTTTTATTGAACAAATTATATACACGGGTAGCGTAACACAGTATTAGTTTGTCATAACATGTCGTATCAGTTAAGTTATTTTGGCTATGTTACCTTATATAAGTGATTTTTAATGGTTTAAATAACGTTTATATTGTTCTTATACATAGCTTAAGTTCATCTTTGGCACAAATATGGTTGCAAAACTGTTCTTCTACCAGTGGGTGCTAGCCTTATTGTTTTTATTGATACTACTAAAACGTGTTTCACAAAATGTACTTACATTTATTTTTCGTTAATTATTACGAATGTATGATGTAAAGAAACCCATGCGGTTTTCTTCACATAATTCCATATAAAGTGGAATAAGAGAGTAAGTAATATATATATATATATATATATATATATAATATATATATATATATATATATATATATATATATATATATATATATATATATGTATATATTACTTACTCTCTTATTCCACTTTATATGGAATTATGATTATTTGATAAATCCTCTGTAGAAAAGTACGGGATGTAATAATATTGAAGTTGCCCTTCGTCTTTCTAATTTTATTCACATCATTTGCAATTACCCAAGGAGGATCTCATTCCCCTTCTATCACTTTCTGCATCACTAATGAATCAGTCTCCAATATGAGAGGGTGAAGATAATGCTCCACACAATATTCCAATCCTTAAGAATAGCCTTAGCTTCAGACGCTACATTAGTTGTCACCCCCAAGAATAGCCTTAGCTTCATCATTCCTCACACAAAGCCTAATGAGCTAGGACTAGGATTTCGTTTTGAGGCTCTATCAATACTGCATTTGTACCAACCATGAAAAGGAAGATGCCATGTTACACTTGTAGTGATCAATATAGGTATATATCCTTCAAAATATTGAATTATGTCTGGCTATGACAATGGAATATTAGGCATTCAAACATACCTCACCCTTGCCAGTTGATTCAATGTCCTATTGATCTCATGAATCACCATATTTGTCAACATTGAACCCCCATGTTTACCTGCATTTTTTCTCTTCAAAGTTCCCAAGTGATGATAGCTGGTACTGCTTGAAACAATGGCTTTAGCTTTGGACAACATTGAGCATACCACCAATGCCTTATAACTTGCTTCAATTGAATCAATGGCACAGTGATTCCAGCAGCCCCCATGACCAAGTTCCTTACATTATTGGTAGTAGGACTTTTGATAAATATATGCTCAATAGATTCCACTTAGGGCTGCTTACAACACCAACACCTAGACATCACCATTTGCCCTTTCCTCCTCCATATGTAATTAGTGGCTATTTTCTTCCTCAACGATCTCCACAAGAAGAAGGATATCTTAAATGGTAAGCCTTTAGTCCATATTAATTTAAATTCCTAACTAGGATAAACTCTATGCCTTAATATTTGCCAAGCACTGCTAACACTAAGCTTGCTAGAAGGAGTTGGCATCCAGTATGGCCTATGCTAGTATCCCTCGTTGCCTTCATAATGTACATTTAGCCTTACATGTTCTGCACTTTCCTCATTAAAGGTTTGATCTCGCAAATGATCATCCCATATTTCACATTGTCGTAGTTGTGTCACATCCTGATGATCTTCATTGATTGAAAAGTCTTCAGGTAATAATACATGATAAAGTGCACCCAATTCAGTCCAATTTTCATGCCAAATATTAGTTGTTCCACTCTTTAATTCCCATAGGATCTCATGTTCTACTTCTTCCCTAGCATTCGGTATTTGTCTCCAAACATTAGACCCCCTTCTAAACTGCACCTCTGTTTGCATCCCTTCTTGAAATACTTATTTCACATGAAATTAGAACACGGAGATTTTGTGGTCCTAAACCTCCACCATGGTTTAGCAAACAATGCCCTCGACACATCATGTAAAGACCTAAAACCTAATCCCCCTTCCTCTTTAGGAAGGCAAAGATTTTGCCATGAGTCACAATGTCTGCTTCTCACTTCGTCCTTTGTGCTCCAAAAGGATCTAGCAAAAAATCTTATGAAGATGCTCCAGGATATTTTTTGGTGGATGCAGGACTGATAACGTGTGTACTGGCATAGTTTGCAACACACTAGTAATGAGTGTTGCCTTTTCTCCAAATGACAGCAGCTTTCCTTTCCATGAACACAATTTAGCCTTTACTTTCTTGATAAGATCCTCATAATATTGCTTCTTCCTTCTAGTGTAGAGAACATGACACCCTAGATATGTGAAGGGGAATTTACATTTTGCAGCCCCTGTAATAGCTCCAACCGCCTGACACAATCAATTAGGGATCCTTGAATACATGTATTATGAACTATTATCTTTATTGATCGCCTGGCCTGATATCTTCTCATAGTTCCCAACACTGCCATAATCTTTCTCAAGGATGGAGGATGAGCAGAAGCAATGATTATAGTATCATCAGCATATGCCAAGTGATTTAAAGGATCAGACCACTTAGACATTTCAAATCCCCCAAATGACCTGTCTTCAAATCGCTTATTCAATGACTTGGAACGTACCTCAACTGATAGAATGAACAATGCCGGTGATAGAGGATCTCTTTGCTTCACACCCCTTGTAGACTTATAGAACCCTGAGGACTGCCTATTCACTAATATTAAATACTAGTTATTTGACATAAAGTTCCTCACCATGTTGATGAGGTGCTCAGAAAATCCCATCATCCTTAGTACATGCAATAAGTACTTCCATGAAACCCTATCATAGGCTTTAGCCATATCAAGCTTGATCACCACATTTGCTGGATTTCCCCTTAACCTTATGTCAGTGACAATTTCTTGAGTCAAGGAGATGTTCTCAAATATACTCCTACCCTTCACAAATTCGGATTGATTAGGAGATATTAGAGAAGGCAAAAAAATTTCCAATCTATCATGTAACACTCTAGACAAGTCCTTGTTAATGAAGTTTCTCAATCTATTAGGTCTTAAGTAAGAAAAGGTCTCAACTCTAGGTTTCTTAGGCAGAAACACTAGATTGGTGTGAGTGTTGGATTTAGGCAGTGCAACTCCTCCATAGAAGTGTGCACCATGTTGTGTATATTAGCACCAATAACATCCCAGCATGTTTGATAGAACAGGCCAGTGAATCCACCTGGACCACTAGCACTCCCCTTACTAAGCCCAAAAACTGTTGTCCTTACCTCTTCAATTGTTGGCAATCTGCTAAGTTCCAAATTCTGTTCCATAGTGACCATCGAAGGTACATTATTGAGCAAGGAAAAGTTAGATGCATCACCTTCATTTGTGAACGGTTCTTGATAAAAGTCCACTGCAGCTGCAACCAATTCCCCCTGGTCTTCATTCCATACCCCACTTCCACTTTTGATCCTCTTCAGTTGTAATTTCTTTTTTTTGCCATTGACATGATTGTGAAAGAAACTTGTATTCCTATCTACTTAAGCAAACCAAGTCATCCCAGCTTTTTGCTTCCAATACTGCTCCTCAATACTTAAGTATTTCTTCAATTCAAATTGTGCCTTTTGAAGCACAATCCTGTTCTCAATTGTAAACTCTTCTTCAAACAACATCTCTTTTACTGTAACAATGTCCTCCAACATAGCCAACAACTTGAAGATATCACCAAATGTTTCCCTACTCCATTTTGACAATGCTGCCTTCACCCTCTTGAGCTTCTGCTTGAACATAAAAAATGGATTCCCCTGTGAAAGCAGCTTCCCAATTCTGCCTCACCACATCCATAAATGTAGCATATTTAGTCCAAAAGTTCAAGAACCTCAAAGTTTTGATAAAATTGGTGGTCTTCTCCCCACATGTCATTAATAATGGTGCATGATTTGATCCAGTGCTGATTAGATGTTCAACTTCAATTGTTGGCAGCTGTTTTGAAATGGCAATTTCACAAAGGTCCTACCCAATCTTTTGAATACACACACACCATTGGATCAAGTAAGTTTTCAATAAATTTCTTATGAAAATTAGTAGCTCCTTAGCAACGAATGTTTTTGCGGTTCTAAAGGAGTACGGAGTAATCCTTCTCAAGAATATCACACGAATTTTTCCCTACTCCAGGTATATTAAGGCTATCCCTTCTTTCTTTTTTGCATGATCTATACGACATGGTCGAAACTAGAAAATGCACAACTTCCATAAATAACTCTATTCATAGAAATACCAAAGATGCAGATGTTCTTGATTCCTTATGTGTCATATTATTCTATCATTTCTTCATGGGTCTCAAAAATATGTAAGTTGGTAAAGTTTATTTAATGATATTAATCAGAGTCATAATTGTCTTATGGCATACCGATAATTTTATTAACATATTTTTACATGCATTTCATGCATTTACATATGCACAGTGACCCATGACCATATGGCGTTATATACACGAATATATATGTATATGGGATATGGGAAAGCTTATGGCGTTATATACGAAACACCACCTGATCAGCTGGTATACGTTGATGATTTTGGTCACAGTGGCTGAGGTGTTATGATGGGATTCCCTCAAAGGCCCGAAGATGTTATAAAACATATCCCTATGCACGACACTATAATTATTTGTTGATTTACCGAGTTATCTAGACTTACTGCTTGAGTCATTTACTCTATATTTCTTCCACGTCTATTATGTACTTTTTTATGTGCCTTACATACTCGGTACACTATTCGTAGTGACGTCCCTTTTGCCTGGGGACGTTGTGTTTCATGCCTGCAGGTCCCGATAAACAGGGCAAGTGTTCTCTAAGTAGGCCATCAGCTCAGCAGAAGATGTTGGTGCGCTCCATTTGCTCTGAAGTTTCTTGTTTGGTCAGTATGATTTAGACGTATATTGTGTGGTATGGCGGGGCCCTGTCTCGACCTTTATGATACTTATGTACTCTTAGAGTCTTGTAGACAGATGTCATGTGTACGAATGCTTGTATGGACCTGCTGGCCGTATTTTGAGTTTACAAATGAATATGTCGGCCATATAGGCCCTTATATCACATGTATAAGTTTTTGTATCAAGTTAGGTCGTCCTATATTAAGTATGCCCTTATGTTTATTCTGGTTAGCCCACGATGGCCTATTTGGCCCATTTGCCAATGAGAGTACGATAAGAAAGATATGTATATTGGTACTCGATTGAGTAAAGTACCGGGTGCCCGTTGCAGGCCAATAGGTTTGGGTTGTGAGAAAAGTTGTATCAGAGCAGCTCTATCCTATAGAGTCTACACGCCGTGTCTAGTAGAGTCTTGTTTGTGGGTATGTCGTGCACCACACTTGTAAGAAGGAGGCTACATGGCATTTAGGACTGTTACTCGTTCTTCTTACTCAATATCGTGTGGTAGAGCTCAGTTGTAAGAACTAAATTTCCTAAGCTCTATCTTATTCCTAATACATCTATACCTACATTTAGAAAGATGGTTGATAAGGGATTGAATGCGGCTGTGGAAGAGTTGAGTTAGAGGAACTCAATTTTTTCATCATGCTTATGAAGGATAAATATGAGGTATTCAGTAGATCATGTGTATACTAAGACGTGTAAGCCTCTTGATAAGGAACCTTAATGAAAGAGGGGAAGAGGCTCAAGGGCCAAAGCACTGTACCGTGTCCTCGGAGTCATAGGGAAAGGATCATACAAACCCATCATTATAGAAGGCGAGCAACTACCAAATAATTGGAACATATCAATGCTCAAGTTGTATTACTTCTGAGCTCGAAGATCTTGGGTTTGAAGACATGCGTTGCACTCTTTTTCCCTTGTATCGGGTTTTATCCCAGATGGATTTTACCAGTAAGGCAATACCTATATGCTACCTAAGGGTAACTCAACAAGTATTCAAGGCTTCTTTCCTATCAACCTCGAATACTAGGGGGAATCACCCTCGGCGGTTATCGCTTTGAGAAAGATATTTCACGCCTAAGTGGGACTGGATAGGAGAACTTTGTATTGGGCCAAACGGTCAATTGAACCGTGTCCATATAGAATGATCGAGCCCCGATGGAAAAACATGTACGAATGTATTAACTTTTAGAAGAAGCATCTTGGTTAGGAATGAAGATATCCGAGACAGAGTGGGAGTAGCCTCCATGGAGGACAAGATGCGGGAGTCGAGGCTGAGATGGTTCGGCCATGTTAAGAGAAGAAGCATTGATGCTCCAATTAGGAGGTGTGAGAGGTTGGCTATTAAGAGTTTGAGAAGAGGTCGAGGTAGGCCTAAGAAGTATTGGGGAGAGGTGATTAGGCAGGACATGATGCTGCTTCAGCTCACTGAGGACATGACCCTTGATAGGAGAGTGTGGAGGTCAAGGATTAAGGTAGAAGGTTAGTGGGTAGTTTATAGTTGCTCACTGACAGTCTTAGTAGTATGCATGTCCCTTCATATTCGTAGACTTTTATTATGTTATGTGGTTTTGTTCGCCTTAGGTATTGTATTCCCTGTTGCTAATATTTGGTACCACTTATCTTGTATCTTTTCTTTTTTTTCATTTATCTTCCATCTTTCTTCCTCCCTTGCTTTCCTTTTCTTCTTCTTCTTGCCCTTCCTAAGCCGAGGGTCTATTGGAAACAGCCTCTCTACCTGCATTAGGTAGGGGTAAAGTCAGCGTACAGACCACCCTCCCCAGACCCCACTTGTTGGGACCAAACTGGGTTTGTTGGTGTTGTTGTTGTATCTTGGTTACATCAAAAACACTTTGTATCTCATATGAGCTCTACACTTGCAATCCTATGGTTAGCGTCTCAAGGGCGAAAGCATCTCTAAATACCCGGGGAATGTCACTGAAAGTCAATATAAGACCTCAAAGAGGCACCCCCTTGAAAAGAAGGCCAAGTCCAACTCACTCGGGGACTAACTTTACGAACAAGTTCGGAAAGTTATCGAGAAAACGGTCTAAGTGACAAACCCGAAGGCTACGGCCATACTAAAGGCTACAGTCCTACAAGGCTACGGCCAAAAAAATGAGACTCAGAGACGTCCGAGTTCCTCTATAAATTAATGTCATTCAAACATTGAAAAACAAGTTAAATCAGGCTATCCTAGGCAAAAGCAAAACAGAAAGGGCCTTAATTATTTCGGCCCTAAAAAACCTAAGGGCTTCGATACATCATCCCTCGAACAGCCCAAGGGCTTTGATAACATCAGCTTTTGGAAAACCCTTAAGAAGCATTCAACTATGTTCATACAAACATAACGACTAATAAGATTCTGATACATCGAGCTTTCGAAAAACCCAATGGGTACAAAAATGCATGTCAATGCATAACTAAAAATTTCATTAAGTCTTTTAGCCAAAGTGAAGGAAAACAATAGAGCCATATTAGAGGCCGAAATGACCCAATTTAAATAGCCAAAGGGCTAACGTAAAAGAGCGTAAGGGCCAACCTAAATCAGCCTAAGGGCCAATTTTAAAAAAAAGCGTAAGGGCCGATATACAAAGAGCCTAAGGGCCAGCATAAAAAGAAATATAGGGTCAAAGACCTATGGGAGTCTGAGACCCCATTCTCATTTAACTCGGACCCAAAGGCCCCGAGCTCGCATTTATTCAGCTTTAAGTTTGGCTCGGGGATCAACTAAAACCCTAAGGGGTACGATCTTGGGCAATAAAAGCCTAAGGGATTATTGTGAGTCTATACCAATATTTGAACATAACATGTGAATCATCGGAAATTTTTATGAACGAAGACAAAATTAAAAGTCGGCACAAATCAAGAAAAGAGAAAAAATCTACTTTATATTCACCCGGGAAATTTACAAAGCATATTAAAACAAAGGACCCTTATACAAAAATAGAAGCCTATTCTCTTATCGGGGCTACGTCCCCAGAAGTGCCAACTTTATCCTCGGTAGCTTTATCTTCTGGGGCCTGTTCCCCTTCTGAAGCATCTTCTTCACCGTCCTCATTCTCGAAGCAACTCACCATGTTCTCATCATAAGAAGAGACAAACCTAGCATTGGTTTCCCGTGCTTGTGCTTCGACTATCTCCTTGGCAAGGTCAAATCCTCGAGCACGGACTTCCTCGAGAGTCTCCCTCCGGGCTTGACACTTAGCCAATTCACAACTTTATTTTGCCCGGTTGGAGGCCGCCCTCCGCTCAGCTTGAACGATTGTGGTTTCTCTCCGGTATATAGCGATGGATTTATCAGCCACAACCTTCATCTTCTCGGCCTGGGCCTTGGCTTGTGCAGCCTCAGCCTTTGCATATGCAACTTCAGTCCGGGCTTTGGCCAGTTCGGCCCATAGCTCTTTGATTTCCCTGGCCTGAGCCAATCCTTTCGCTTTAGCACCACAGAGCTGAGCCTCAACCAAGGTCAGTTGAGCGTTAACGGCTTCCTTTTCGGCCGTGAGTCGATCCGTGTTCTCCTTCTACTGGTGGCAATCAGCCTGAACTTGGTTCACCTCGTCCCGGAGCTGCCCGATCATGTCCTGCTTTTATTGCAGCTCAGACATCGAATTATTAGCCTCCGAAGCAGGGCCAAGAATGTCAAACTTTGTTAAAATTAGAGTTACCTGCTCGTCCAGCCCGGACTCGCTTTTTTGAGCTTTGGCCAAAGTAGCCCGGAGGTCCTTAAGCTCATCTTCCTTCTGACTACAATGGAGCCTCAAGGCCTTCTCTTCGCCCGAGACTCTCTTGAGCTCGACCTCATGTTGTTTCAGCTCGGCCTTGAACTTTGCAATAGCCTATATTTGAAATAAAGACGCGTCAGTAGAAGAGGAAAGCAATGTGAGAAAAACTTGTAATAAATAGGGCAGGCCTTTACCCGAAGAAAGAGATACTGGGACTCTTCAAAAACGGAGGATGTATCATTGAAGTCATTGGCACCCTCAACCCCAGTGTAGTAACTCTGGAAAGGATCATCCGTGATGACCTTACTTGGGTCGGGCATATCCAAATTGTTGGCTTCCTCGATTGCCTCCCGAGAATAAGTTGGCAATGAAAGATAACGACATGTTGTTCCGGCCCCGAGCTATTCACTCGGGGCATTTTCATTAACCTCGGGGGCCTCAGCGTTTACCACCTCTGGTATAGTTGTTGAAGACAGAGGGACAATCTCAACCTCCAGGGATATGGGGGCCTTTCCCATCCTTTCCTTTGGGCATCCTCACAAGGTAGATTTTCTAGTTCGAGAGGCTTGGCGGCCTGACTGACTTCCTGGTCTGAGTCACCAGCGCCGGTTCTTCCTCATCATAATCCTTACCATCCGGAGAGTAATGGGATGAGGCTATGCCCGTTTACGAAAACCTTTTTCGTAGCCTTCGACGGGAGATTTTCCGGTGTAGGGGATCTTATGGCACCGAGACCCTCTTTATTTTATTACCCTTCTCGGGGCTCAGATTTTAAGGCTTGTTCATTTCCTCGGGCGGGGCCAGCCTCATCTCAGACGCATCTCCAAGGCCGTGGTTCTTGGCTTCCTATTGGCCCTTCGCCAATTCATGCCACTAACGTTTGTCATAAGAGGATGTGGCAGCTAGTTTCCTGACCCAAGCCTTGAGGTTAGGCACCGCCAAGGGCGCCCAAGCCTCGGCTGACAAAAGAAAGGTGAGTAAGCTATGAAAAATGAAAGAACAAGAATAGGTACAAAGGGAAATACGGAATCCACTTACGGGAATTCCACCTCTCCAGGAATAGCATTTTTTCTTTGGGGATGATGTCTGAAGTCCTACCTCTAACAAATCCGCTCATCCAACCTCGATCTTTTATTTCATCGGTACTAGAGAAGAAGGACTTCGTGCTTCGACGCTGCAAGTTGATAAGCCCTTGGAATAACTGGGGCCGATACAGTCGAACTAAGTGGCTGAGGGTGAATTCTAAATATTTGTCCTACTCAGAGAAGTACCGCAACATGATCATGATACGCTAGAACGAAGGAGAGATTTGGCCAGGGGTGAATTCATATGTCTTGTAGAAGTCGATCATCACCGGGTCGAGGGGGCCCAGTGTGAAGGGATAAGTATAAGCACTCAATAACCCTTCCTTATAGGTAGTTAGGCTTTCATCAGGCTTCAGGATCTGAATCTTAACCTCGTCCCCCCCCCCCCCCCCCCCCCCCCCC
>NW_017670378.1:505842-507966 GCF_001879085.1 Nicotiana attenuata | reverse complement strand
CCCCCCCCCCCCCCCCCCCCGACAATCATTCCTTACATCCTTGACGAGTTATGTGGTTATCAGGCTATTATATCGTGACACATGCTTGCATAGGCCCTCAACATTTGGAGGATTCTCAATACCGAAGTCCTTATTAATGATGTAATCACTAGGGGTGATCTCTTCAAGTGTCAGCAGCACACCAATTTGGCCGACCGGGTGGCAGAGGAAGATGAAGATTTATCTTTTTTTAGGCCCGTCTTGGAAGTTTTGGCCATGGTTATAACGTAAGGAAGACGGGTGAACTGGGATGTAGTACTTCCGGCACAAGCTTGGTGTTTTATGGCGTTCAAAGAGGAGGAGGAAAGAGGTGATTGAAGAGATGAGGATTGCAAGAGGTTGAAGAAAGGTAAAGTTGTCTTCTAAAGAAAGACGCCCCATATTTATAAAGGGGAATTGATTGTTCGAAGGCGTTAATGGCCGAGCAGTGCTGGCGCGCATTTAATGTTTTAGGGAAGCCGACCAATGTGATGTTATGGGCACTTAGAACGTCGGCTCCACAAGGATGATGTCATTGCGGGAGGCTCGAAAAAATCGAGGTTTAAATCATTTCATATCATTCAATTCTGAGAAACGCATGGACTATCTGTATATGGTCAAAATGAAGGAGTATAATTTTGAAGGCTTAAAACGGGCTATAGGCCCGAGTCCGAGAGACTCGAAGTGGGTGTAGTATCCGACTAAGGGACACCTACCTCGGGGAAGCTGACCAAGTGACTGGCACGGACTGCATCAAGGGCAGCATTATCTCGAAGTCAATCAAGAAAGAGCTGGAATTTCTCAAGGACACGCAAACTTGTGAATTGATTATAGGATAAGGGTTGTACGAAATAGTACAGATCCGTACTAGGACGTTATACACCTTTACAAATAGAATTTTTTACCTTTATGAGCAATGTACTATATTGGGGTTTTCTCCCCTATATATTGGGGACCCCAATCACTTTGTATAGGATCAGATCAATCATTGCAATAGAACATTCTTATTCTTTTCGTTTAACGTGCTCTCAAAATATTCGTCAGCGTTATTGCCTTTACTTTATTGTTCATACTTTATTAATCTTAGCTAACCTCGAGGTCCCTGGAAAAGCCGAGCTCGAGGCCCCCTACTATTCTAAGAACACTGATTCGGTTCTTTATTTCTTCTTACTTAAGCTCGCTATACTTGTATAATCACTAGTATTAGTATATATCACGTATCTTTAAAACCACAAAATATCTTTAATTATTAAGCTCATTTTTTAAGGTAAACACAACATTCGAGGAGATTGTTCCAAATGGGGGAATGATGTTATACCGCATGTTTTCGTACGTAAAAATATGCCATAATTAAATTAAAGAAAGCTTGGAAAGAAAATATTACATCCCGTATTTTTGTATGTTAAAGTTTTGTCGTAATTTAATCAACATAAGTTCGGGAATGAGATTATTTTGAGATTATAAGAATTATGCTATTTTAAACACATTATAAGTAAGTTCGTGAAGGAGAAAGGGTAAGCAAATCAAAGGAAATGAATTTCGTCGAAGTTCGACATGTTGGGATGAAATACGGTCCAAGCTATAATACCTTGATATTTATGAACTAGTACCATACAAGGTACAATATGACCATGATTGTATGAGGTGTAAAGTGTATCAATTAAGTAGAATCCTTCTCAAGAATATCACATGAATATTTCCCTAATCCAGGTATGTTAAGGCTATCCCTTCTTTCTTTTTGGCATGATCTACACGACATGAACGAAACGAGAAAATGCACAACTTCCATTAATGACTCTATTCGTAGAAATACTAGAGATATTGATGTCCTTAATTCCCCATGTGTCATATTATTCTATCATTTGTTCATGGGTCTCAAATATACGTAAGTCGGTAAAGTTTATTTCATGATATTAATTAGAGGCATAATGGTCTTATGGCATACAGAGAGATTTTATTAACATATATTTGCATGCATTTCATACATTTACATATGCACATTGACCAATGAACAGATGGCGTGGTGTATGTGTATATATATATATATATATATATATATATATATATATATATATATATATATATATATATATATTTTTTTTTTGT
>NW_017670378.1:439545-505837 GCF_001879085.1 Nicotiana attenuata | reverse complement strand
ATATATATATATATATATATATATATATATGGGAATGGTTATTGCATTTTATACGCACCACCACCTGATCAACTGCTATACGTTGATGATTTTGGCCTCAGTGGCCGAAATGATATGATGGGATGACCTCAGAGGACTGATGATGTTATAAAACATGTACATATGCATGACATGGCATTCATACGCATATGCACGACACTATAATTATTTTTTGATTTACAGAGTTATCCAGACATACAGGTTGAGACATTTACTTTATATTTCTTCCACGTCTATTATGTACTTATTTATGTGCCTTACATAATCGGTACATTATTCGTACTGACATCCTTTTTTCCTAGGGGCGTTGCATTTCATGCCCGCAGGTCCCGATAGACAGGTCGAGAGTCCTCAAAGTAGGCTATCGACTCAGTGGAAGATGTTGTTGTGCTTCTTTTGATTCGGAGTTGCTTGTTTGGTCAGTATGATTTAGACGCGTATTGTTTGGTATGGCGGGGCCCTGTCCCGACCTTTATTATACTTATGTACTCTTAGAGGCTTCTAGACAGATGTCATGTATATGAATGCTTGTATGGACTTGCCGCTGTCACACCCCCTTTTTCCTTCGCGAAGTCCGGATTTCGACATTCATTGGGAACAACTCGTTTCCTTTTGGGAATTGGGTATCTGAAGAGTCGCCACCTAACGGATTAAGGTGCGTTAGGGCACCTATTGCAATTAACTCATGTAACCAGTTTGCATTACCAGAGATTACGGTAAGGGCTCGAAATAACCTTAAGGGGAAGGTGTTAGGCACCCCTCGCGGTCCACAACTGTTGGTCCCGACCGAACATAGTTATGTGAATTAGTCATTTAACAAGTAAGCGATTTAGGCACATATTTGCAAATAAAGGTAGTTTATGCAGTCTAAACACGTATACAATCAAGAAAGTTTAGATGGTCTAAGCATACATAAATTAAGGAGGTTTGAACAGTCCAAGAATACATACATAAACCAAGGAAGTTTAGGCGGTCTAAGCACACATATGTGAATTGGGGAAGAGAAGTCCTTAGTTGATTAGCCTATAGGATCACATATGTATAATACCTGGTAAGCCTTCCTCAACTAGAGGGGCTACACGTGGCATTAGCGCACAGTGCATCATATCCTTTTACTACCTATTACCCTCCCATTAGTGGTTACATAAGTGAATTTAGTTAAAGAACTCTAAGCCTGATTTTACCTAGCCTTTCCTTGTGGCCCCTGAGACGTTTAGGACCTCTATACTTAGGCAGTTCTAGACACTCCTAAGGTATTTAATGGGTAAAATCTAAGCGACAACAAAGAACACATAGGACAGTAAAATAGGGAAGCAATTAGGGGCTCATGTTTGCCTCCACACATAATCATATGCATAGCACGTCTCAAACAAATGATTTTAATGAAATTCATAAAGCCTTAGAACATGATATCTATATGAACATCACAGATACAGAATATGCAGCATTTTGTTTAAAAGCGCAGTGGCAGAACCCTTAGTCAGCTTGCCTATTGATTTTATAGTCTGTTAAACCTAGACAATTTCACACATAAACAGAACCTGATTTCACAGTTATTTAATTAACTAGGGGTTGCCTAGGCGTGGTTTTGCATGCAATCATAATTCTGGGAATTGGTTAAGATAGCTTGAGATCATTCAATCCTATAGGCATACCGAATTAGGTCATTAATGTTACAGAACTGATTTCATGTATGTCTAAACTTGAACATGATATCTATGTGTTGGGCTATTCGTAAACCTTTTTACAGATAGTTATTTATTCGAAACGACGTAGACATGGTTTAGAGCCAATGCAAACAAAGTCCTGAATCAGGATTTCTAATGCATAGAGATATGATAATTTTTTATTAAGCAAGATTACATCAGCAGTTCAATGTCATGATTTCCAGGTGATAATAACTTTTGCAGAGTCAGAGAAAGAAGTGATGAACTTATAACATGTTCTAATATGCAAAATATAAACGTGAGTGTCCTAAGGCAGGTTTTCTAATACGAATATATAGACTTATGACATGTTTTGATATAAGTAACATAGCATATGGGCCTAATGTATGATTTCTATCATAACATAAACTCAAAGCAGGATTCTGTTGCAAATATATATATATATATAAACTAAGAGCATGATTTCTACTATGTATCAACCTAAATCATGATATCTACCTTGTTTCCGATAAACATCATATAGGTTATCCTATATCAAGTATTCCCTTATTTTTATTCTGGTTGGCCCATGACGGCCCGTTTGGCCCATTTTCTAATGAGAGTACGATAACAAAGATATGTATGTTGGTACTCGGTTGAGTTGGGTACCGGGTACCCGTTGCGGCCAATAGGTTTGGGTCGTGACACATGAAATATGATATAACAATATTCATTAGTTTGACAAGTACCGAGCGAATAACTTCAGTATACCTATAGATGCCTAGAGGGACATATTATTATGCTTTGTAAACGTTTACCGAGTGAGGCCTAGAGATTGATTAAAAGCTTGAGGAAAAGGGAGAAAAGAGTTGCATAGGAGCACTTACAGTCAGAGTTGTACACTGCTAAAAGGTAGCAACTATGAGAAGATTGGAAACATTCCGACCATGAGTCGGGGTTTGAGAAAGAGGCCTAAAGGGGGGAATGCTATCATGACCAAAACCGATGGGCCGCGGCGAGTGCCCGAGTCCTACCTATCGAAAACCCTTAAGCATGCGACTAAAATATAAACATCAATAATATATGCTAAATTACGAGTGTAACATGCGTGAGGAAAACTTGTCCAAACAACATATATACATATACGTGTGGATTACAGTGGGCGAGCCGACAAGGCCGCGATAGACAACTATATACCCAAAATTGAAAGCTGACAAGGTCACATACTATCCAACTGTATATAACTATCTACAGAACTCTAATAGAAATACGACTGTACAAAGACGTGGCTGAGCTACGTGTGTATATATATATATATATATATATATATATATATATACAAGCATATCGTACAAAAATGAAAAGCAGCTCCGGATCAAGTGGAGCACGCCATTTTTTGCTGATGAAGGATCGTAAGAAAAAGGACCGTCGACTTGCCTACCTGCACCTGCAGGCACGAAACACAAGCCTCGTGAAATAGGGCGTCAGTACGAATAATGTACTGAGTATGTAAGGCATGAAAATCAGTACATACGAGACATACATGAAACATGGAATAAATAACTCCATCTGTAAAGCAGATTAACTTTATAAATCCTGAAACATTTATAATATCTTGCACGTTCATATAAATGTCATGTCATGCATAGGTATAGGTGCACATAATATCATCAGGAGTCTGGCGCATTATTCTGAGGCCCATGAACAGAAGATATTATAATATGTCACATGGGGAATCAAGAACACAAAAACCCCTAGTATTTCTAAGGATAGAGTCGTTCATGAAAACTGTGTGTTTGCACGTTTCGTCTGTATAATTTGGATCATGCCAAAAAAGAATGAAGGGATAGCCTTAACATACTAGGAGTGGGGAAAAATCCATAAAATATTCTCGTAGGAGAATTTGATTGCACGAAATCTCATTGCTAATGTCTTGTTTCTAACATACTGTTGGTGTCTTTGTTTTCAAGATATTAAAAATGAGCTTTGTTGAAAGCTTGAAAATGGCTAACGTTTTCACGAAAGGTTAAGAAGGCTAATATTTTTGGAAGATTCTAATTTCTTTTGAATTGTAAAGAGTTCTTAATGTTATGACATTAAGAATTGTATAATAATCACAAGATATGTAGTGTCCCTTTCTTTCCTACTTAATTGCCACCTACCAAAATGACATAAGGAGTCATTTTCCTTAGGTTGTGGCCAAGTGCCACGTTTTTGGAGGGGTGGGGTGGGAATTATTAATCTTTATCTGGTTATTAAGTAATTTGAAAATGTCCTGTTACCCGGTAATTAACCAATTACCCTCATAATTAAGAGCTTTCTAAAAATACTGCTCATTTGAAATATACTTTATACATCATACTATCACGGTCATATGGTACCTTGTATGGTACTAGTCCATAAATATCGAGTATTATTGCTCGACCTGTATTTTACCCCAAATTGGCAACCTTCAACGAAACTCGTTTTCTTTAATTCGTACACCCTTTATCCTTCATGACACTTACTTATCAGTTGTTATAAATAGCATAAATACGTTAACCTCGAGATAAGCTTATTCCGGAGTCTACATCAATTAACTTTAGACGAAAGTTTTGACGTACGAAAACGCGGGATGCAACATCCTTCCCCCCTTAGAAACATTCGTCCTCGAATGTTTAATTCCCTAGGATCTATATAACTTTGTAACAATACTACTACCAAATCACCCTGTAGAGGCTTAATATTTTAATGCCACATAGGACCACAATCATCAATAACGACAATGGCCTCATACGACCTATGACAATAACAACACAAGAATCCGTACACGTACCTGAAGTTTGTGATGTCTCAGTTGGACCCTAGTCTGGAAGAGGAAATAAGTAGGGATATATAGACTTCATGTCTTCCTCGGCCTCCCAAGTCATTTCTTCCACATTTTTGTTCCTCCAAAGTACTTTCGGTGAAGCTACGTCTTTAGTTCTCAATCTCCGAACCTGTCTGTCTAGTACAACAATGGGAGTTTCTTCATATGATAGCTACTCTGTGACCTAAATGTTTTCAATTGACACAATTCTGGAATGATCTCCGATACATTTACGGATCACAGACACATGAAAAACTACATGTAAAAACTCCAAGTCTGAAGGAAAGTCCACCTCGTATGCTACCTAGCCTACCTTGCGTATGATCCTATATGGTCCAATGTACCGAGGGCTACGTTTTAATTTTTTTCCGAAACTCATGAAGCCTTTCATCGGTGATACCTTTAGTAATACCCAATTGTCAACCTAAAATTCCAAGTCTCGTCGTCGATTATCCGTATAAGACTTCTGACGGCTTTGAGCTGTTAATAGCCTTTCATGTATAAGATTAATTTTCTCGATTGCCTGCTTTACCAATTTTGGTCCTACTAACGTAGTTTTCCCAACATCAAACCACCCTATAGGCGACCTACACTTCCATCCGTAAAGAGCTTTGTATGGAGCCATCAGATTACTGGAATTGTAGCTATTATTATATGCGAATTCAATAAGCAGCTGATGATTATCCCGGCTACCTTTGAAGACTTTCATACAAGCTCATAACATATCCTCAAGTGTCAGAATAGTACGCTTAACTTGTCCGTCTGTCCAGGGATGAAATATTGTACTAAGACTTACCTGAGTCCCCAATCCTTTTTGGAAGGACCTCTGGAAGTTAGCTGTAAATTGAGCTCATCTATCCGAGATAATAGAGACAGGGACACCATGCAATCGTACAATATCCTTAATATAAATCTTTGCATAATCCTCTGAGGAATATGTAGTCCTAACAGGCATAAATTGGGCTGACTTTATAAGCCTATTAACAATCACCCATATCGAATAAAACTTACACTGGGTACGAGGTAAGCCTACGATTAAATCCATATTGATTACTTCCCATAACTAAGTCAGAATCTCCATAGCCTGTAATAATCCACCTGGTTTCTGATGCTCAATCTTAACTTGGTGATAGTTGAGCAACAAATTCCGCAATATACTTTTTCATTCCGTCCCACCAATATACTTCCCTGATATCATGATACATCTTTGGTGCTCATGAATGGATAGAATAACGAGAATAATGAGTTCGCATAACCCGCCGATGCAGCCCTGCAACATTAGGGACACATAGTCATCCTCGATATATGAGGACTCCATATTCTTTAATCTCAAATGGTATCTTCTCTTTCTAAGAGGGGGTATACCTATAATGAACTAACACGGGATCCTCCTTCTGGCATTTCCTCACTTTAGTTACTAATGAGGATGTTGCTGTATCCTGAATAGTAATTCCAATATCACATGAGTCTAGTAACCGAACTCCAAGACTAGATAGCCGATGAATCTCATGGGCTATTCCCCTCTGCTCTGGCTATAAATATGATAGGCTACTCATCGATCTACAATTGAGGACGTCGGCTACAACGTTCGCCTTCCCCGAATGGAATAAAATATCAACATTATAGACTTTAAGTAGCCCCAACCATCTTCTTTGAAGTAAATTTAATTCCTTTTGCTTGAAGATATACTGAAGGCTCTTATGATCCGTATAGACATCAACATGAATGCCATACAAGTAGTGCCTCAACATCTTTAATGCATGAATCACTGCAGCTAACACTAAATCGTGGGTCGTGTAATTCTTCTCGTGCTTTCTTAGTTGTCTAGAAGCATAAGCTACAACCTTACTATGATGCATCAGCACACAACCTAGCCCAATGCCTAAAGTGTCACAATAGATAACGTAACCATATGTCTTTTCTGGGAGCGTTAGAACCGGTGCTAAAGTTAATATGTCCTTCAATGCCATGAGAATCCTTTCACAAGCGTCAATCCACTGAAACTTTTCTCCCTTCTGAGTCACTCTATCATAGGTGCTGAAAGCGAAGAAAATCACTCTACAAATCTCCTGTAATAGCCTGCCAAACCTAGAAAGCTATGAACCTCCGCTGGTGTTGTGGGTCTAGGACAAGTCTCTACTGCCTCACTCTTTTGTGTATCCACCCGGATGCCTTCACCCGAAATTATATGCCCAAGGAAAGCTACAGAGTTTAACCAGAATTCACATTTAGAGAATTTTGCATATAACTTTCCTTTTTGTAGATCTCTGAGCATAGTATTCACATGATCTGCATGCTCAGCCTCTGAACGAGAGTACACAAATATATCATCGAGAAATACAATTACAAATAGATCTAAAAAGAGCCTGAACACATGATTCATAAAATACATGAACACGATTGGTGCATTGGTCATTCTGAACGACATAACACGAATCTCAAAGTGCACGTATCTGGTCCTGAATTCTATCTTTGGAATACCTTCCTCCTTAACCCTTACCTAATGGTACCCAGACCTAAAGTCTATCTTTGAAAAACACTTGGCTCCTTGCAACTGATCAAATAAATCATCAATCCTCGGGAGCGGGTACTTATTCTTGATTGTCACCTTATTCAACTACTATAATCAATACATATCCGTAAGTAACCATCTTTCTTCCTTACAAATAACACAGGCGCTCCTCACGGTGATGTACTAGGTCTGATAAAGCCTTTTTCACGCAAGACCTTTAGTTGTTCCTTCAACTGTTTCAACTCTATAGGGGCCACTCCATAGGGAGGAATAGATATTGGATGAGTTAATCGTAGTAGGTCAATAGCAAAATCAACTTCTCGCTGTGGCAGAAGACCCGGAAGTTCGTCAGGAAAGACATCGGGAAACTCATTAGCCACATGGATGGACTGAATGGTTGGTGACTTTACTTCCGTATCCTGTACTCGAACAAAGTGATAAATACAACACTTTCTGATCATCTTCCTTTCCTTGAGATAGGAAATAAATCTAGCTCTCCCCGCCACCGTATTACCTTTCAACTCCAAAACTGGCTCCCCTGGAAATTGAAATCGGACTATCTTTGATCTACAATCAACGTTTGCATGAGAAGAAGCAAACGAATCCATACCCATGATAACATCACACTACTGGAAAATTCACCTACGGCTACGCATGGAAAACCGCTCTAATAGGTAAGTAAACCGTTGCCATAGGTGTATTGCAACGGTGCAGCGCCCGTTCCACAAGCTTTCGTGCCTATAGAGCTTATGGAATGGTTGCGATAACCGTTTCTATAGTACAATCTATCACAACGGTTTTCCCTCTTCCTATTGGAATGATTATTCTTATCAAATGCAACGGTTAATAACCGTTACCTTAACGTTAAATGCAACGGTCAATAACCGTTACTATATCTATTAAACCATTACTAGATAATTTTGCAACGATTTCCAGATCCTATGTCAACGGTTTTAAGTTATTTTGGAATGGTTTGCAGATCCTATTGCAACGGTTTTTAGATTATTTTGGAACGGTTTGCATGTCCTATGGTAACGGTTGAACTACCTATTCTAACGGTGTTTACATTATTTTGGAACGGTTTGCAGGTCCTATGGCAACGATTTTGTTATTTGTAACAATTTAATTAAATTAAAAATAGTGCTCCCTGTTGTAAATAAAGATTTACATATATACACAATAAACTATAAAATATTAAAATTTATATAAATAACAAAATGAAACTGTTCATAATCCAAATTGTCCTACAAGCTAATAATAAATCCATAGATAGTGATGAAATCAATAACATACATTTGATATTTCAAGATCAAATGTTTTAAAATGTTTTGATAACAAACATTTCTTGAAACTGTCGCATGCATCTACAACAATCAATAGTTCAAAATTCAAGTAAGGTCTAGATCTTCATCACTGCCTCCGTCTTCCATCTCTTCATCTACTGCCTTCAAAAGAGTATAAAGTGATTTGCAAAATGGATTATGCTCAGACCAAAGATAAATATAAATACAAGTCTATGAAGGCAAGAACACTGTCAGGCCTTGTGTCTGGATCCTACCCTCCATTGTCTAAGTTTCCATAGAGTTATCGAATTACGTTGTTTGACAAGGAGTTTCAGCTTAAGATTCACGACTCATGGTGGGGAAACAGAACAATTAGACTATGATGAAACTATAAAAAGTTTAGATTCACTCAGAATTAAAGAATACACACACATGGGTGAAGGACAAAGAAGTAGAAAATTCTGAAAGCCAACCAGTAAAACTAATTGTCACCAAGAATCAGGAAAGGGTACTAGGAATAGTAGAAAGGAGGTGCATCAGAATAACCACAACACGAAACATGAAACATCTTATGCATCCGACAAATATATTGTTGACAAACATAAAAGAACTGAGAAGTCAAAGAAGAAGAATGACAAAAGAAAAGAATGACAAATGAAAAGAAAGAAAGAGATAAGAATCGAAACAAGCAAAGAGAGCAGGCAGCAATATAAAAGCAAATAAAAAAGGATCAAGGTCAACAACACGGGAGAACATATTGATAACCAAGAAAGGCAAGATGAATATTAGAATCAAAGTGAACAGGAACATAGAATTCACGATATAGTCCATTCAGATCACGATATGCCAATTTGTACTTTCTGAATGGGCATACGTATTCTGCAAGAAAGTGCCAACAGAAGGACAATTACCGATAATTCATTCCACACCAACTGACGATTCATGTACTCAAAGCTCACTGCTCGGTTTAAACCGCTCAATGACAAATTAGTATTCATTTTTTTTAAATTAGGAAGGAATAGTAGTATTCATCTGAATATTAGATTTAAAATAAACTGAAAACATTTTCATTTGGCATTCTTTTCGATACGTAGAATATTGCCTACTGTGGAGGTTCATTGCTATAACGAACAAAGTTTTCTTTGGACATGTTGTTCTTACAAGAATCTCGTTGTTCTTGTCTAAGTGAAAAGTTACTTCTTATTTTCACAAACTGAAAGATCCATTGAAGCATTTCTGTTAGTATTCTACTCCCTTTTTATAATAATGGTGGTGTCGGGGCCAGCTTGCATGCACCACCCACCAACATATGCATCAGGTAACTATGTCTATCAAAGCTTAGACTTATAGGAATATATCACCTGAAATTTTTTTTGCATTGCTGAAATTCGAACCCTGATTTCTCATAGTCCATTTAAACTTTACTGACCACATGACTACATCCCGAGATGCTTGTTAACATTCAACTCATATCAATGATCAATGTTGATCAGTGATAAATGTCTTTACTGATCTAATTTGAAGCAGTACCTTTTGGATTTTCATAGTCACAAAAAACTTTTCAAGTTTCCTTCTTAACATATATGCTTAAGCCAAGATAAAATAAAAATAGAAGGAATTCCTGTGCATGGCTAGAAATTGTTATACAAAGTTAGATTTTTAGAGAACTTTGTATCTTAATATCTCTAACAAATGGAGTCAACAACTTTGAAGAAAACTAGCCATTAGAGAACAAAGGAGTTTTCTTAGTGATCACAGATTTCTCACCATTAAAACTTGGCATGATAAACAAACAAGTAGAATATGTGAGGTGGAGTGAGCAGTACCTGCTCAAAGTCGCTCCATCACCGAAAAGCAGAAAATGATTGTAAACGAACCCATATATATTGACCACCGACTGTCGCCATGCAGAACCATATATTTTGAGCAGCAGTAAGGCCAAAGATATATTTCAAGTCAATCGCAGTGGCCCATCCATCACAAATTGACGTTATATGCACATGCCAATTTAGACTTACCAAACTACAGAATCTAAAACTTTGCGAGGCTCGAGTAACTCAGGTTATCTGTATGTAATCAACTAGAGCAAGACAAAGAGGATCATCTCACCCAGAGTTAGCGGTCCTCTCCAGAAAATACAAAATAAACATTAGTTTTCCAAATACCACATATCCTCTAAGTGGTGCTTGAATCCTTTAACTACCATTCTTTATGCCCAGTAATTAGATGAGAGAATATTAGTATCCCAAAATGCTATCATGTGACCTAAAGTTGGAATTTTCAGCCAAAAACAAGAACATGCAGTCCAGATTGAGAAATAGATCCATACAATTGGTAAATACAGAGAGAGAAAAAAGGTGCTTACCACTCGATTTCGCATCCGAGTTCGCCGGAGAAGGAGATTACGAAGAGCAGCAGCCGAGCGCGACCTGAACTCGATTTGCTAATAAGGTGTCTTTGAAGGAAAATGAATTACCGCAGAAGGAACACAATTGTTGACTCTGCAGAAGAACAGAAGCCCTATAAAACTGAGCTTAGTCTCTCTCAATCAATAGCGGAATCAAGCAGTGATGCAAAGGCTTCGTAATCTCGACCCCAATTGCGAAGAGAGCTCTTGAATCCCGCAAACAACTTTCTAATTTGCTATATTTTGGAATTTTGAGGTTTTTTTGACTGATTTTCGCTGATTTTGATATGATTTAAAGGTGATTTTGGGAGTACTGGAGGAGCTATTTTTGAGATGACTAAAGGAGAGACCCTCCGTTTGATTTATTAGGTATTTTTAGGGGTTTAGTATATTTCATATTTTATTAGGTACAAAACTCAACAAAAAAATAGATGGTGGGCCCTTCCATTTTAGCGGGTATTAAAAATTTGGGTGAAAAAAAAGAGGGAATTAATATCCGTAACAATAGAAATAACCGTTACCATAGATTGATTTATTGTAACGGTTATATAAAGCGTTGCCACATATACCTCTATCAGAACGGTTTTAGATTATGGCAACGGTTTAGTTACTAAGTGTCCCGGTAGTTCTAATAATTAATAGTAACGGTTAAACCGTAACAATAGACAACCTATAGCAACAGTTATAAAACCGTAGCAATAAAAAGAGTTGCCATAGCTCCAATTCCTAGTAGTGTCAAATTCTACCATATCTAACTCGATTAGGTCCGCTACAGTAGTTCGACTATGAACTACTATTATACAACCCATATATACTCGCTTAGCTATCACTGAATCCCCAACAGGTGTAGATACCTCAAAAGGTTTAACCAATTCAGGTTTTATTCCAAACTTACTAGCAACCAACGGAGTAACATATGAGAAGGTGGAACCTGAGTAAGTCAGTGCATATACATCATATAAGGAGACAGATAATATACCTGTAACAACATCAGGTGATGACTCCTAATCTGATCGTCCTGCCAATGCATAAATGCGATTCTGAGGACTACTCGAGCTAGTTGCTCTACCTCTGCCTTTACCGTGACTCATTGGTGCTTGTAAACCTTGCCCGAGCGTACTGATGATGATGAATCAGCCACAAATCCTGCAGGCAGAGCTATGCTTGCATTACCTCTCGTAGGACAATCCCTCATAACGTGGCCCGGATAACCACAAGTATAAAAACACCTAGTCCCATACGACACTGCCCGACATGCCTCTTACCACACCGATCACATCGTGGGAAGGGTGACCTCATCTGAATTGACTCGCCCCTTTACTGAGAACTTGAGACCCTAGAATTCTGACCAGGCCCTGAATATGTGAAACAATTGAATCTCCTACCGCCAATTTGAGGGGTTTCCCTATCCGAAAGCTCGGCTGGATATCTCGGGTACTATTGTCTTTAACCACCTCGAAACTCACTAGAAGGACCGAAAGACCATTCAATCTTATTTTGGGCCCTATCATGCTCACGATCGGCCGTTTGTTTCTGCTTACGCTCCTATACACCCTGAGCGAATGCCTGAATACGAGAAATATCCATGTTTGGTTGGAGTGAGACCGACATACAATCATTAAGCAAGTATGGCTCTAACCCCATCACGAACCCGTGAACCTGATCCTCCATCTTAGATACAATAGTGGGAGCATGCCTAACCAATGAATAAAACTGCATATTGTACTCTCGAACTCTCATGTTACCCTACCGAAGGGTCTAACACCTATCAACTCTGGACCGGCTAAGTTCTGGTGTTAGATAATGACGAAAAAAAGCTTCTGTAAACTCCTGCCATACTGCTAGAGGGTCATCCTCACCTCTGGACAATTCCTAAGACTCGTACCAATTAACTGCAACATCTTGGAGTCTATAGGAAGCTAGCTCAATTGACATAGTCACACTTGCCTTCATTACCCTTAACGTCCTCTACACTGTATCAATAAATACCTGAGGGTCCTTGTTTCGATCTGCTCCAGTGAATATCGAAGGGTTTAAATTAATGAAGTCACGAACCCTTGCACTGACGGACCTATCTGCATGACCGATACCTACTTCCTTATGCCGAGCTTGTGCTGCTCCTAATCGGGTTAATAGCTAAATAGCAACTCTCATCCCCTAACCCAGTGCATCTGGCTGAGGAGCTGGACGTACAGGGGCGGGCGCTGGGACTGGTGCCCCTCAGAGCTCTTTTGGAAAGGGCGGGGTATGTGAAGTCTGAGATGGAATCTCACTATGAGACTCTCCCCGAACCTTGGTAACTCATGGCGCCCGACTAGTAGTCTCACCAGCCACGGACTTTCCCTTCCGAGCGGCTGTAGTATTCGGAGGCATCGATGAAAACGTAACATATTGTTAGGAACATGAATTCTTATCCCGCAAGATCTGAGATAAAAATGGAGGAATGCATCCTATATGTCCTGTAGCCTCCTGTCTATAATTGTGGTGCACAACACACCCATAAACAAGACACTACTAGACACTGTCTATAGACAACCCTATGATAGATCTGCTCTGATACCACTTTTTGCATGACCAAAACCGATGGGCCGCGACGAGTGCTCGAATCCTACCTGTCGAACACCCTTAAGCATGCTACTAAGATATAAACATGAATAATATCTACTGAATTACGAGAGTAACATGTGCGTGGAAAACCTGTCAAAAATACATATATACATATACGTGCGGATTACAGTGGGCGAGCCGACAAGGCCGCGATACTATATACCCAAAACTAAAAGCCGACAAGGTCACATACTATCCAACTGCAACTGCACATAGCTATCTACATACCACTAATAGATATACAACTGTACAAAGACGGGACTGAGACACATCATGTCACGGCCCTAGTTCGCCCTCCGTGAACATGTAGTGATGACACCTAATTCCTATAACTAGGTAAGCCTAACAATGCGGAAAAACAACATAGCTTGCGGAATAATTAGTTAAAACTGAACAACTAAAAGAAAACTATATATAAATGCCGATCGGCATATACAACTCAAAAATGCGGAAGTCTACAATATCACCCCAAAACCCGGAAACTCACGGGAACACAAGCTAATGAAAAGTAATATACGGCTCTAACTCCAGAATGTCTAAAGAAAAAGTACGAAAGGAGGCAAAATACTACAGATAGAGTATAGAAGGAGACTTTTCGGTCTGCGGACGCTGCAGATGTACCTCGAAGTCTCTGTAGCTCTTCTTGCCTCAAGGATAGTGCGCCTGAGATGAAGTACCTGGATCTGCACATGAAAAACATGCACAGAAGAGGCATGAGTACACCACAGCGGTACTCAGTATGTGCCAAGCCTAACCTCGGTTGGTTAGTGACGAGGAAGGTCAAGGCCCTACTGAGAATAATAATAATATAAGTCTTGCAACAGTATGGAATAAACACAAATAATAAGTACAACTATGAAGTAAGACAGGGTATACAAGGCAACAAATAATACACAGAGAATAAGGTAACACGGAGTAAAACAGCTCAATATCAATACCATCAACGAGGATCTCCCAGGATATCGTCCTGTAGTCCATCTCATCAACTGTCTAAGGAGCTCCCGAGATACTTTCCTGTAGTCCATCATATGAGTATATCCGAAGGATCTCCCAGGATACCGTCCCGTAGTCCAACTATCAATATGCAGGGGGATCTATCGGGAATCTAACCCGTAGTCCCAAAGTAAATGTGCAGGGGGATCTACCGGGAATCTAACCCCTAGTCCCAAAGTAAACAAACAAGGGGGGGAGCTACCGGAATCCCACATCCCTAGTCCTAATGTAAATACGCAGTCACAACACGAAGATATTCAGAAATGAAGCTCAAAAATACAAGGCAACAAGTAGTTCTACCCTAACATGCTTCACGTAGTGCAAACAAGGCAACTTGTGCAAATAGACAATTTAGAACAACTAAGCATGCTTTTCCACCTAACACAGTCTATAATTGCGAATAAACTAAAGCAGATAAGAAAGAAACTCAGTCTAAGTATTTAAAGTAAAACCGGATTTTTCAACAATTAGCTCAAGTACGCGCTCCTCACCTCACGTACAAGGCATTCGATTACCGAATATCATATCCTAAGGAGAAAGGTCCCTTACACAAGGTTAGACAAGCCACTTACCTAAAACCGGCTCCAAAATCAACTCGAAACCACACTTTTGCCACGAGTATCCAACTCCAAATGGCCCAAATCTATTCATTTCAATTACATCTCGTAAATAACATCTCAAGCAACTGATTCTACTATTTAATTTAAAGCTAAGACGCGAATTTAGGTAAAATAACAAAAATGCCCCTCAAGCCAACATGCTCAAAACCTGAGGTTCGAACCAAAACCCGGTTACTCATTCCCCCACGAACCCAAATATATGATTTGTTTTGAAATCGGGCCTCAAATTGAGGTCCAAATCCCCAATTCTAGAAAAACCTAGGTTCTACCCAAAACCCCAATTTCATCCATGAAAATCATTGATTTTAAGTGGAAAACATGTTAAATGATTGAAAGAATTAAGTAAAAATTGACTTACAAATGAATTGGAAGCAGTTTTGTCCTTGAAAAATTGCCTATGGGGTTTGGGTCTTGAAAGAATGGTGAAAAATGGTTGAAATACGACTAAGTATGAAATTTGCTGGGCCTCAGATATGGGAATTGTGAACTGGGGTTCGCAATTGCAAACCCCGACCATTTGTGGGAATTGAGAAGCTGGGTTCGCATTTGCGAACCCTTATCATATTGCTAGTTCTCGCATTTGCGAAGGGAAGGTCGCATTTGCGAGTACTGAGATCGCATTTGCGATCAGTGCCAAAAATCCCCTAGTTCGCATTTGCGATCGCATTTGCGATTCTAGGCCCAGGTCCCAGGCTTTGCAATTGCGATGCAAAGCTCGTATTTGCGAGCTCGCAATTGCGAGGCACATCTTCGCAAATGCGAAGATAATAGAAGAAAACATACCAGATTTTACAAAGTTCAAAAATGCAATCCGACACCTATCCAAAACTCACCCGAGCCCTCGGGGCTCCAAACCAAATATGCACACAACCTCAAAAACATCCCACGGACTTACTCGCGCGATCAAATCGCCAAATTAACATCATATACATCGAATCAAGCCTCAAAACTCATGATTTCTTCCAAATTTTTTATAAAGCATCAAATTTCCATTTTAAGTCCGAAACACGTCAAACAACGTCTGTTTTCAACCAAACTTTACAGAAAGTGCTTAAATCATATATAAGACTTGTATCGGGCGCCAGAACCAAAATACGGGCCCGATACCATAGTCTTCTAATCAAACTGTTTTTCCAATTTCCTTAATTATTTTCGGAAAACAATTTCACACAAAAATTCATTTCTCGAACCTGGGACTCGGAATTCGATTCCGGGCATACGCCCAAGTCCTATATTTTCCTACGGACCCTCCGGGACCGTCAAATCACGGGTCCAGGTCCGTTTACCCAAAATGTTGTCCGAAGTCAAATTTATTCAATTTAATATCAAAATTTAGCATTTTTTCACAGAATTCATATTTAAGCTTTCCGGTTATGCGCCTAGACTGCGCACACAGATCGAGGCAACCCTAGATGAGGTTTTCAAGGCCTCGGAAGTACAGAATGGGTAAGAAAACAAGTGATGACCCCTTTGGGTTGTCACATCCTCCACCACTAAAACAATCGTTCGTCCTCCAACGGACAAAAGAAAGAATTACCTGAGTCGGGAAAAAGACGAGGATAACGGCTCCGCATATCAGACTCGGACTCCTAGGTCGATGGCTTAGGAGGCTGGCCTCTCCACTGGACACGAACAGAAGGAAAACTCTTGGACCTCAACTGACGAACCTGCCGGTCTAGAATAGCTACTGGCTCCTCCTTATAAGACAAGTTCTTGTCCAACTGGACAGGGCTGAAATCTAACACGTGGGCTGGATCGCCGTGATACCTCCGGAGCATGGATACATGAAAAATTTGGATGCACGGCTGATAATCTAGGCAGCAATGCAAGTCTATAAGCCACTTGTCCCACTCGATCAACAATCTCAAACGGACCAATGAACCTAGGGCTAAGCTTGCCCTTCTTCCCAAATCTCATCATGCACTTCATAGGCTATACTCGGAGCAATACCCGCTCACCAACCATAAATGCTACATCTCGAACCTTGCGATCTGCATAACTCTTCTGCCTAGACTGAGCTGAACGAAGCCTATCTTGAATGATCTTGACCTTGTCCAAGGCCTCCTAAACCAAATCCGTACCTAACAACCGAGCCTTCCCCGGCTCAAACCATCCAACCGGAGATCGACATCGTCTACCATATAAAGCCTCATAAGGAGCCATCTGGATGCTCGACTGGTATCTGTTGTTGTAGGAAAACTCCGCTAAAGGCAAGAACTGATCCCAAGACCCTCCAAACTCAATCACACATGCACGGAGCATATCCTCAAGAATCTGGATAGTGTGCTCGGACTGTCCGTCCGTCTCGGGGTGAAATGATGTGCTCAACTCCACCCGAGTACCTAACTCCTGCTGCACGGCTCTCCAGAACCGCGATGTAAACTGAGTACCTCTGTCTGAAATAATAGAAATTGGAATACCATGCAGACGGATGATCACCCGGATATAAATCTCCGCCAACCGCTCCGATGAATAAGTGGTACACACAGGAATGAAATAAGCGGACTTGGTCAGCCGATCCACAATAACCCAAATGGCATCAAACTTCTTCAAGGTCCGTGGGAGTCCAGATACAAAGTCCATGGTGATGCGCTCCCATCTCCACTCCGGAATCTCTATCTGCTGAAGCAACCCTCTCGGTCGCTGGTGCTCCTACTTCACCTGCTGGCAGTTGAGGCATCTAGACACATACCCAAATATATCTTTCTTCATCCGCCTCAACCAATAGTGCTGCCTCAAGTCCTGATACATCTTTACGGCACCCAGATGGATGGAATACCACGAACTATGGGCCTCTGCTAAAATCAACTCTCGAAGCTCATCAACATTGGGCACACAAATCCGGCCCCGCATCCTTAATACCCCATCATCTCCGATGGTCACATCTCTGGCATCACCATGCTGGACCTTGTCCTTGAGGACAAGAAAATGAGGGTCATCATACTGCCGCTCCCTAATACGATCAAATAGGGAAGACCGGGAAACCACACAAGCTAGGACCCGACTGGGCTCCGGAAGATCCAATCTCACAAACTGGCTGGCTAAGGTCTGAACATCCATCGCCATAGGCCTCTCTGAAGCTGGTAAATATGCTAAACTCCCCAAACTCTCCGCCCAGCGACTCAAGAAATCCGCCACCACATTGGCCTTGCCCGGGTGATACAGAATAGTAATATCATAGTCCTTTAGCAACTCCAACCATCTCCTCTGGCGCGAATTTAGATCCTTTTGCTTGAACAAGTGCTGCAAACTCCGGTTGTCAGTATAGATCTCACAAGGCACACCGTACAAATAATGACGCCAAATCTTCAAAGCATGAACAATAGCAGCTAACTTAAGGTCATGGACAGAGTAGTTCTTCTCATGTATCTTCAACTGCCTGGACGCGTAGGCAATCACCCTACCGTCCTGCATCAACACCGCTCTGAGGCCAACTCTCGAAGCATCACAATAGAAAGTATAAGACCCCGAACCGGTAGGCAATATCAAAATTGGGGCTGTAGTCAAAGCTGTCTTGAGCTTCTAAAAGCTCGCCTCACACTCCTCTGTCTAGTGAAATGGGGAAACCTTCTGGGTCAATCTAGTCATAGGGGCCGCAATCAATGAAAATCCCTCCACGAAACGTTGGTAGTAGCCCGCCAAACCAAGGAAACTGCGAATCTCTATAGACGGCCTGGGCCAACTCTGCACGGCCTCTGTCTTCCTCGGATCCACCCGAATGCCCTCACTCGAAATCACGTGGCCTAAGAATGCCACCGAACTCAACCAAAACTCACATTTTGAGAACTTTGCATATAGCTTCTTCTCTCTCGGGGTCTGAAGCACGGTCCTTAGGTGCTGCTCATGATCTTCCCGACTCCGGGAATATACCGAATATCATCAATAAAACAATAACAAACGAGTCAAGATATCGCCCGAACACACTGTGCATCAAATGCATGAAAGCTGCTGGGGCATTGGTCAGCCCAAATGACATAACAAGGAACTCGTAATGACCATACCGAGTCCTGAAGGCACTCTTCGGGATATCTGGCTCCCGGATCTTCAACTGATGGTAACCTAAGCGTAAGTCAATCTTAGAAGACACCTATGCGCCCTGAATCTGGTCAAACAGATCATCAATACGAGGCAAAGGATAACGGTTCTTCGTTGTAACCTTGTTCAACTGGCGACAATCGATACACATACGCATAGAACCATCCTTCTTCTTCACAAACGAGACAGGAGCACCCCACGGTGAAACGCTAGGTCGAATAAAATCCTTACCAAGCAATTCTTGCAAGTGATCCTTCAACTCCTTCAACTCAGGAGGAGCCATACGATACGGAGGAATGGAAATGGGCTGAGTGCCCGGCAACAGACAATGCCAAAATGAATGTCTCTATCGGGCGGCATGCCCGGAAGATCAGCGGGAAACACATCGGGATAATCCCGTACCACTAGAACTGAATCAACAGAAGGGGTATCAGCACTAACATCTCTGACATAAGCTAAATACACGGCACACCCCTTCTAAACCATATGTTGAGCTTTAAGAAAAGAGATAACTCTACTGGGAGTGTGGTCTAAAGTACCACTCCACCCAATATGTGGAATACCGGCATAGCCAGCATCACGGTCTTGGCGTGACAATCAAGAATAGCAAAATGGGGCGACAACCAGTCCATGCCTAAGATAATGTCAAAATAAACCATATCGAGTAACAATAAATCTGCTCTGGTCTCAAAACCATGAATAGTAACCAAACATGACCGATCAACGTGGTCCACAACAAGAGAGTCCCCCACAGGAGTAGAAACATAAACGGGGGCACTCAAAGAATCCCGAGGCACACCCAAATGCAGAGCAAAGTAAGAAGACACATAATAATAAGTAGAGCCGAGATGGAATAGAACTGATGCCTCTCTATGACAAACCAGTATAATACCTGTAATGACGGAGTCGGAGGCCACAACCTCGGTACGAGCAGGAATAACATAATATCATGCCCGGCCCCTTTCTCGAGGGCGACCTCTATCTCCCCGACCTCCGCCCTTAGCCGGCTGGGCAGATGGTGTAGCAGCTGGAGCTGTGACCATGGCCTGAGAACTCTGAGGAGCACGCTGTGGCTGAGCAGTCTGTGAAGATGCACCCCTACCAAGTCCGTGGCAGTCCCTAACCATATGGCATGTACCATCACACTCGAAACAAGCTCTGGGAGGACGTGGTGGCTGTGACTGACTAGAGCCAGGTCTGCTGGACTGACCACTGGAAGCACCCAGCGCAGGAGGCGCGCTAGAAACTGGAGGTGCATAGTAAGGCTCCTGAGGTGTAGGCGGAGCTGGAGCACTGATGGCTGTTGGAAGTGCTGAATTAACGGGGCGACCCGCATATCCTCTGCCATAACGACCTGTTGCTGGGGTACGAGCACCAGAGTAGTGACCCTACTCTCAAGACCTCTTGGCCTCCCTCTCCCCTCGCTCCCTAGAGAGCATACCCTCAATCCTCCTAGCAATGCTCACTACCTGCCGATAAGGAATTTCCATCTCAAACTCTCGAGCCATGCTAGATCTGATGGGTGGGATAAGACCCTCAATGAACCTGCAAACTCTCTCCCGAACTGTAACAACCAAGGCCGGTGCATGCCTGGTCAACCTGGTATAGCGGATAGCATACTCCGAAACGGTCATAGCACCCTAGCGCAAATGCTCAAACATGCGTCCCTGAGACTCTGGGGGACAAACTCTCTCATGAACTTATCTGATAACTGGGTCTAGGTCAGTGAGGCAGCCTCGGCTGGACTGTCTATCTCATAAGTGCGCCACCAATCGTAGGCGGATCCCCGAAGCTGGAAGGCAGTGAAGGAAACCCCGCTGGACTCTACTATGCCCATAGTGCGAAGAATATGGTGACACTCTTCTAGAAATCCCAAGGCATCGTCTGATGCTAATCCACTGAATACTGGGGGATCATACTTCTTGAACCTCTCAACTCTCTGATGCTCGTCCTCTGAAGCAGTTGACCCGTCCTCGGGCTGAACTGGCGCTGCAGGCGGTGCAGAAATAATCTCGGGAACCTGCTCAACCTGCACTCGCTGCTCGGGAGTGCGGACGGCGGGAGTCTGTGCTCCTCCCCCGGCCTGGGATGTGGCTGCAGCAAGGGGAAGCAACCCTGCCTGAGCCAAGGTGGTGAACAAACTCATGAACTGAGCTAAAGTCTCCTGGAAAGCTGGAGTAGTAGTGGCAGTAGTAGGCGTGCCAGGTGCCTGGGCTCCGGCTGGATCTGCTGGTGGTACCTCGGCGGCAGCTTGCACAGGTGCTTTGGTTGCACCACGTACGCGTCCTCGACCTCTACCCCGGCCCCGGCCTCTAACGGCTGCAGTAGGGGGCGCGGGTTCCTGATCATCCCGAGTAGCACGTGTCCTCACCATCTGTGAGAGAATAGAAGACAGAAGTTTAGAATTTTTGATGTCAAAATATCGCACGACAAGGAAATCAAATGAAGTGGAAATTTTCCTAACAGTTACATAGCCTCTCAGAGATAAGTACAGACGTCTCCGTACCGATCAGCGAGACTCTGATAAACCGGCCTGTGTTCCGTGACTCCTATGAACCTAGAGCTCTGATACCAACTTGTCACGACCCCAGTTCGCCCTCCGTGAACATGTCGTGATGGCACCTAGTTCCTATAACTAGGTAAGCCTAACAATGCAGAAAAATAACATAGCTTGCGGAATAATTAATTAAAACTGAACAACTAAAAGAAAACTGTATATAAATGCTACTCGGCAAATACAACTCAAAAATGCGGAAGTCTACAATATCACCCCAAAACCCGGAAACTCACGGGAACACAAGCTAACGAAAAGTAATATACGGCTCTAACTCCAGAATGTCTAAAGCAAAAGTACGAAAGAAGGTTAAATACTACAGATAGAGTAAAGAAAGAGACTCTTCGGTCTGCGGACGCTGCAGATGTACCTCGAAGTCTCTGTAGCTCTCCCTGCCTCAAGGATAGTGCGCCTGAGATGAAATACCTGGATCTACACATGAAAAACATGCGCAGAAGAGGCATGAGTACAGCACAGCGGTACTCAGTAAGTGCCAAGCCTAACCTCGGTTGGGTAGTGACGAGGAAGGTCAAGGCCCTACTGAGAATAATAATAATATAACTCATGCAACAATATGGAATAAACACAAATATAAGTACAACTATGAAGTTAGACAGGGTATACAAGGCAACAAATAATACATAGAGAATAAGGTATCACGGAGTAAAACAGCTCAATATAAATACCATAAACGAGGATCTCCCAGGATACCGTCCTGTAGTCCATCTCATCAACTGTCCAAGGAGCTCCCGGGATACCGTCCCGTAGTCCATCATATGAGTATATCCGAAGGATCTTCCAGGATACCGTCATGTAGTCCAACTATCAATATGCAAGGGGATCTATCAGGAATCTAACCCGGAGTCCCAAAGTAAATGTGCAGGGACATCAACCGAGAATCTAACCCGTAGTCCCAAAGTAAACAAACAAGGGGGGAGCTACCGAAATCCCACATCGGTAGTCCAAATGTAAATACCCAGTCACAACACGAAGATATTTAGAAATGAAGCTCAAAAATACAAGGCAACAAGTAGTTTTAGCCTAACATGCTTCACGTAGTGAAAACAAGGCAACTTGTGCAAATAGACAATTTAGAACAACTAAGCATGCTTTTCCAGCTAACACAGTCTATAATTGCAAATAAACTAAAGCAGATAAGAAAGAAACTCAGTATAAGTATTTAAAGTAAAACCGGATTTTTCAACAATTAGCTCAAGTACGCGCTCGTCACCTCACGTACAAGGCATTCAATTACCAAATATCATATCCTAAGGGGAAAGATCCCCCACACAAGGTTAGACAAGGCACTTACCTCAAACCGGCTTCAAAATCAACTCGAAACCACACTTTTTGCCACGAGTATCCGACTCCAAATAGCCCAAATCTATTCATTTCAATTACATCTCATAAATAACATCTCAAGCAACTGATTCTACTATTTAATTTAAAGCTAAGACACGAATTTAGGTAAAATGACCAAAACGCCCCTCAGGCCAACGTGGTCAAAACCCGAGGTTCGAGCCAAAACTCGATTATCCATTCCCCCACGAACCAAATATATGATTTGTTTTGAAATCGGACCTCAAATTAAGGTCCAAATCCCCAATTTTAGAAAAACCTAGGTTCTACCCAAAACCCCCAATTTCACCCATGAAAATCATTGATTTTAAGTAGAAAACATGTTAAATGATGTAAATGATTGAAAGAATTAAGTAAAAATCGACTTACAAATGAATTGGAAGAAGTTTTTTCCTTGAAAAATCGGCTATGGGGTTTGGGTCTTGAAAGAATGGTGAAAATGGTAGGAATTCGACTAAGTATGAAATTTGCTGGGCCTCAGATATGGGAATTGCGAACTGGGGTTCGCAATTGCGAACCCCGACCATTTGTGGGAATTGCGAAGCTGAGTTCGCAAATTGCCAGTTCTCGCATTTGCAAAGGGAAGGTCGCATTTCGAGGGCTGAGATCGCATTTGCGATCAGTGCCAAAAATCCTCGAGTTCGCATTTGCGAGCAATGGGATCGCATTTGTGATTAGAGCCTAGGTCCCATGCTTCGCAACTGCGATGCAAAGCTCGCATTTGCGAGCTCGCAATTGCAAGGCACATCTTCGCAAATGCGAAGATCACAGAAGAAAACATACCAGATTTAACAAAGTTCAAAAATGCAATCCGACACCTATCCAAAACTCACCTGAGCCCTCGGGGCTCCAAACCAAATATGCACACAACCACAAAAACATCCTACGGACTTACTCGCGCGATCAAATCGCCAAATTAACATCATATACATCGAATCAAGCCTCAAAACTCATGATTTCTTCAAAAAATTTCATAAAGCATCAAATTTCCATTTTAAGTCCGAAACACGTCAAACGACGTCCGTTTTCAACCAAACTTTACAGAAAGTGCTTAAATCATATATAAGACTTATACCGGGTGCCGGAACCAAAATACGGGCCCGATACCATAGTCTTCTAATCAAATTTTGTTTCCAATTTCCTTAATTATTTCCAGAAAATAATTCACACAAAAATTCATTTCTCGGACTTGGGACCTCGAAATTTGATTACGGGCATACGCCCAAGTGCCATATTTTCCTACGGACCCTCCGGGACCGTCTAATCACGGGTCCGGGTCCGTCTACCCAAAATGTTGACCGAAGTTAAATTTATTCAATTTAATATCAAAATTTAGCATTTTTCTCACAGAATTCATATAAGCTTTTCGGCTACGCGCCCGGACTACGCACGCAAATCGAGGCAACCCTAGATGAGGTTCAAGGCCTCGGAAGCACAAAATGAGTAAGAAAACAAGTGATGACCCCTTTGGGTCGTCACAATATATACATTCGTATCGTACCAAAATCAAAAGAAGCTCCGAATCAAGTGGAGCATGCCAACTCTCCCTGATCTAGAATCCTAAGAAGGGGGCCGTCGACCTGCCTACCTGCACATTCAGGCATGAAACGCAGGCCCCAGGAAATACGGCGTCAGTACTGATAATGTACTGAGTATGTAAGGCATGAAAATTAGTACATAAGAGACATAGAAGAAACATGGAATAAAGAAATCCATCTGTAAATTTGAATAACTTTACAAATATTGAAAAATTTATAATGTCATGCACGTGCATATAAATGTCGTGTCATGCATCGGTATAGGTTTAATAATATCATCATGCCTCTGGGGGCATCCCATCATATCGTCTTGGCCACTGTGGGTAACATCATCAACATATAGCAACTGATCAGGTGTTGGTGCGTATATAACGTCGTAACCTTTTCTCATATTCCGTATGCATATAAATACACGTATATAACGCCATCTGGTCACGGGTCAATGCACATGTATAAATTAATAAAATGCGTGAAAAATATGTAATAATCTCAATATTCCTTCCGGATAAACTTTTTCAACTGTGCAATATTCTGAGACCCGTGAACAGAAGATATAATAATATATCATATGGGGAATCAAGAACACAGAGAACCGCTGTATAATTTGGGTCATGTGAAAATGAAAGAATGGGTAACCTTAACATACTTGGAGTAGGGAAAAATCCGTATAATATTTTTGTAGGAGAATTTGATTTCAAGAAATCTCGTTGCTAATGTCTTGTTTCTAGCGTTCTGTTGGTGAAATGAAAAATTAGCTTTGTTAAGCTTGAAAAGGGCTAACGTTTATAGGAAAGGTTAACAAGGCTAATATTTTTGCAAGATTCTAATGTCTTTTGAATAGCAAAGAGTTCCTAATGTTCTGATATTAAGAATTGTATAATAATTACAAGACATGTAGTGTCCGTTTCTTTGCTACTTAATTTCCTCCTATCAAAATGACATAAGGAGTCATTTTCCTTAGGTTGTGGCCAACTGCCACGTTTTTGGAGGGGTGGGTGGGAATTATCAATATTTATCCACTTATTAGGTAATTAGGTAATGTCCTGTTATCCGATAGTTATCTAATTACCGGCATAACTAAGAATTATCTGAAAATATTATACATTTTTAATATACTTTATACATCATACTATCACACTCATACGGTACCTTGTATGGTACTAGTCCATAAATCTCGGGTATTATCGCTCGACCAGTATTTTATCCCAAATCGACAACCTTCAACGAAACCCGTTTTCTTTAATTCGTATACCCTTTATCCTTCATGACACTTACTTATTGCTTGTTGTAAATAGCATAAATACGTTAACCTCAAGATAATCTCATACCCGAGTCTACATCAATTAACTGGAGACGAAACTTTTAACGTACAAAAACACGAAATGTAACAAATTCCCTAGACTTTGCATTTATTCACAGAACAGTTGCTTAGATGGCAACAATAGTACTAAAGTATTCTGAAGGTATAGGGTACGAAAAGTATAAATGTATTGGTATCATTATGAATAAACAAACCAAAACTGTGAAAGCCTAGAAATATACATGCCTAGTTGAGATGGGATACGATTGCATCACTATGTCTAAGGACACGATCTAATAGATCGTTGTACCGAGTAGTTGGATCATAATCTCATACAATAAAAATGGTTGCATGCGCGACAACACCAACTATGAGAAATCCACCAATCCACATGTCATGTGTGAACAATGACAGTTGTGTACCATAGTCAGTAGCTAGATACGGATAAGGGGGCATGGAATACATATGGTGAGCTGCAACAATGGTTAAAGAGCCTAACATAGCTAAGTTAAGAGATAATTGAGCATGCCATGACTTTGTTAGGATCTCATATAGGCCTTTATGGCCCTGACCTGTAAATGGACCTTTACGAGCTTCTAAAATATCTTTTAGTCCATGACCAATACCCCAGTTGGTCCTATACATGTGACCTACTATCAGGAAAAGAATTGCAATAGCTAAATGGTGATGCGCAATATCAGTCAGCCACAGACCCCACTCCATGTACGAATAAAGTGCGAAAGGGGGAGTAGTAATAAGTCATATGGAATCAATGGATTCATGATAAAGTAAAATCCCTCGATGACATATTTTATCACAATTAATAGTTTTTGGCTGATAGAGGGATCAAATGGTATATAGTTGATTTGTTGACGAATATTTCAAAGGTGGGAATGATTTTTCACCCCATGTTGTCGTACGTAGAAAAACGCCATAAGTGAATTGAAATAAGCTCGAAAATGAGATGTTACCTTCCGCATTTTCGTACGTTAATGTTATGTTGTTAACTAATCACATAAGTTCGGGAATGAGATTATTTTGAGATTATGAGCATTATGCTATTTCAAACAAGTGATGAGTAATTCGTCACAGTGAGAGGGTATGTAAATCAAAGAAAATAAATTTTTGTTAAAGCTTGGCATGTAGGGATAAAATACGGCCCGAGTTAAAATACCCGGTATTTATGGACTAGTGTTATACAAGGTACTACATGACCATGATAGCATGGTATACAAAGTATGTTAAAAGTGAGTAAGTATTTTAAGTAATATGAGATAATCCTTAATTATATATATTATTGTATAATGGGATTCACAAGTTAATTAATAATTAGTGGTTGATTAATTGAAGTCTTTGATAATGATTGAACACCAATGAGGCATCCCCATGAAGTGGGTAACAGAACCCATAAATGACTCATGTACTATGTGGAAAGGCGTCACATTGTTAGAGGATCCAAGCATTACATGTAATAAAAATTGCATATATGATTTGACAATGGCCGGAGCGAAAACTAGAAATTTTACAATTCTAAGGAATTACGGTGCAATATTTCTCAAGAATATCATACAGACTTTTCCTTACTACGATCTGCCATTACGTGTTATATCGTAATTGACGTGTATTAGAGGGACTGTAAAGAGAATCGACTCGGGTATGTTAAGGATATTCCTTATTTCTTTTGTCATGATCCATACGACACAAATGAAACGAGAAAATGTACAATTTCCATACATCACTCTATTCATAGAATTATTAGAGATCCTTATATTCTTGATTCACCATGTGTCATATTATTCTATCATCTGTTCATGGCTCTCAGAAAATACGTAAGTTGATAAAGTTTATTTCATGTTATTAATAAAATGTATAATGGTCTAATGACGTCTCGAGAGATTTTATTGACATACTTCTTATGCATTGCATTCATTTTTCCATGTACATTGACCCACAACCAGATGGCGTTATATATATATATATATATATATATATATATATATATATATATATATATATATATATATATATATATATATATATATATATATATGGGATATGGAAAAGGTTACTACATTACATACGCACCACCACCTGATCAGCCTGTATATGTTGATGATTTTGTCCAGAGAGGCCGAGATGATATGATGGGATGCCCTTAGAGGCTTGACGATGTTATGCATGACATGAAATTCATACGCATATGCATGACACTGTAAGTACTTTATGATTTACAGAGTTATCCAGACTTACGGGTTAAGTAATTTACTTAATATTTCTTCCATGTCTCTTATGTACATATTTATGTGCCCTACATACTCGGTACATTATTCGTGCTGAGGTCCCTTTTGCTTGAGGACGCTGCGTTTCATGTCCGTAGGTTCTGATAGACAGGATAAGAGTCCTCCAAGTAGCCTATCAACTCAGCGAAAGGTGTTGGTGTGCTCCATTTGCTTCGGAGTTGCCTATTTGGTCAGTATGATTACGAAATGTATTGGTTAGTTTGGCGGGGCCCTTTCCGACCTTTATGACATTTATGTACTCTTAGAGGCTTGTAGACATATATCGTGTACGTGAACGATTGTATGGACTTTTCGGCCTATGTTTGTTGTACATGTGATCATTTTTGGGTTTTATTCCCTCATGCTTTACTCCGGTTCATTTACCTATGTTAGATGACACGAAAGATACATTACATTGATACTCGATTATGTAAGGTACCGGGTGCCTGTCGCGGCCCATCGGGTTGGGTGGAACGACATGAAAAAGAACGTCACAGGCTTTGTGGCAAAGTGACAGAATTTTCAGCAAGTGAAAGTCGAGCAACATAAAGCCTAGTTCTTACTACATAATACTCATATTCTTTGGTGGAGATTGTAAAAATAGACTTTGTAACATGATTGTCTCGCTCATTTTGGATGCATGATTTGATTTGGGGATTGTAGATTGACTTACCAAGTCAGAAAACTTCTTGCTAATAAAGATCACATATTCAACATAAGATTATGCCAAGCTGCACATTCAGGAGACCGTTCGATTGCACAAGACTCCATTGTCCATCATTTTGAGATCTAGGTGCTAAATTTACAACGAACATCTAGAAGTCCTTTCATAAAGGATTAGACACAAAAGTAAACCTCAATACAGATTTTCATCCTCAGGCAAATGGTTAGGCAGAGACTATTTAGACACTTGAGAATATGTCCTTGATTTTAAGGGTACTTGGGATTATCACATACCTGTCATTGAGTTTACTTATAATGAGAACCATAATTTTATTATTAGAATGATAATGTACAAAGCTCTGTATGGGCGAATGTGTAGATCACTAATTGGTTGGTCCGAACTTGGCGAGGCAGAGTTGTTGGGACTAGATTTGGTCAATCAGGCTATGGAGAAAGTAAGTTGATTAAAGAGCATTTGAAGACATCTCAAAATCGCCAAAAGTCATATATAGAATTTCAACGTAGAGACCTTGAGTTTCAAGTTGATGATTAGGTGTTTTTGAATGTATCACCTAAGAAAGGTGTTGTAAATTCGGGAAAAAGGAAAGCTCAGTCCCAGACATATGGCACTGTATAGGATCCTAAGAAGGGTCAGACAAGTAGCTTATGAGTTAGATTTGCCACAACAATTAGCATCTATACACTAAATATTTCACGTGTTATGTTATAACTTTCATGATAGTTTGGTGATAAGATACTAAGTTAGTCTAGTACTCAGATATTCATGCCAACTTAGTACTCAGATATTGATGTCAGTTTAGTACTCAGATATTCATGTAAGAACAGTACTCATATATTCGTGCATGTTCAGTATTCATATATCCATGTTTTTTCAGTATCCATGTGTCTATGACAGAGCAATATTCACGTATATGTTTCATGCTATGTATATTAAGATGCCCTATGAGGCTTGTGTTATGCTATGTTTGCTAGCAGGTGTTCTGGAGAAATATTGAAGGTAACTAACCTTCTTATTCGGACCTTATATTATAATTTCCATGTCTTTCAATATTCAGTAAGTTCAGTATCGATTCAGTTTAGTACCTATTCAGTTCAGTATCTCCACAGTTCAAAAATCATGTTCATTTAGTTTAGTATACTCGTGTTACATATGTTTCCATTAGTCCCATTTAAGGTCCAGAGTCAGCCGTAGTTAAAATAAGGACAATCACTTGAGGACGAATGATCCCAAGGTGGAGATAATATAATACCCCATAAATCTGAATTAGTTGTGGATGCATTAAATGAGTGTTAATGTAACCTTTTAACATGTGAGGTTTTATCGGATGAGTATGTATTAGAAACAGTTGTTTTGGAGACCGAGATCTGAGGTGCATAAAATTCGATTGAATAAGTTAAGTTTATAGGAGGTCAGTCATAAAGCCTTGGATAGTGCAAGACCATGAAAATTCACAGCATTAGATAGTGAAAAGGCCATGAAAACTCACGGCCATAGACAGTGCAAGGCACTATCTAGGGCATTAACCTTAGCGTCCCTGATAGTGCAAGGCAATGTAGTTTTGACGCCTTGCACAATTATTTTGGCACCCCTGATGATGCCCTATGTCGACGATGTTTATCCAATCTACTTTTATTTCCTCCTCAATTTTTGGGATGCGTGAATTTGTTTAAACCCTACCTCGTTCCCTACAACCCCAAACACATACATTTTTTCTAGAAAGGAGATCTCTCACGAACCTAACTTCCTCAAGGTCCCTCCATCATCCAAGGTAAGTTCTAATGATGAATGCACTTTAATTTCAATTCTCCTACACATTATTAACATGGGGAAATCCTTCAAATCATTAGATAGTCAATCGAGACATCATTGTTGAGAAAATAAACCCTCGAACTTGAATTCAGGAGGATTGAACGAGAAAAAGGTAATTTATCTACTCCATAATCATTTATAGCTATGGATTGATGAGTTCTTAGGAGTATAGTAAATGGGTTTTATAAAGAGAACCCTATGAACTATGCTAGGGTTTTGGGTTGTTGACTTATGGTTGTTGTAAACATTTGGATGATTAGAAATGGTGTTAGTTACATCTATTTGGGTTTATAGAATCACCTATAAGTATAGAATGGGAACTTGGTGAAGAAAAGACCAGTTATTAAGGGCGATGAGGCTTTATACCAACAATGTGTTTGATAAATGCCCAAGTGACTAACATATGAGCATTAGTTCTAATATTGTTTCTCTTGATATATGTCGCCATAGATTATCATTGAAAGAGGTGATGAACGTTGTGATACGCTTAAAAAGGACTAGAGTCAAGGTATGTGAGGCTAACTCTCTATGTTTGGGAATGTTAATGATTCCCCCCATACTATGTTTCTTTTACGATGTTACTACTTGCCTCACAAATATTGAAGTTTCAATCTGTTCATGAATACATGTCTCAGTCTCGTCCTATTAAGTATTCCAGTATATTGTAACTCAGAATGATTCAGTGTTTCAATATCATGTATTGCAATATGATTCTCAATTCTTGATTTTTAATCCCGTTGAACGCTTGGAATGCGCCCGAGGCTGCAGATTATGCTTTAGGCATCTTTGGGCCTAAGGTCATAGTCTATGCTTTATGCGTATTTGGGCCTAAGGCCGCAATTATGTATACGTATACTTGGGCCCGAGGATGTAGCTCGTGACATATATATTGGGCCTGAGGCTGCTATACAATATTCATATTAATAGGCGGTTCATCATTCAGAAGAGAGAGTATTCATATTATTACTTCCTTTCAGTTATCCATCATCATTTTAGTTATTAGTTATTAGTTATCAGTTATCATTTCAGTTATCAATTATCAATTATCAGCTATGTTTAAGTTTCACCATTTATAATTCTTTCTTTTAGTTGCTTTACACACCAGTGCAATTCAAATGTACTGACGTCCCTTTTTTCCCGGGCCTGCATCTCACGATGCATGTAAGGATGTACATGTTGACGATTTAGAGCTCTAGGATTCTCGTACCAGCTATTTGGTGAGCCCCATTTCTTTCAGGGCATTATCATCACTTTGTAGTCTTTTAGTATACACAGATAGTAAGTGTTTTCAGTACTTCATTAGAGGCTTCATTGACTAGAGTAAGAGTTAGAGAGAGTACAGGCTTTTCATGTTAAGTAATGTTGCTACATATATATTTTAGACTTATATTTGTGTTTTCGCTATTGATTTATATCATTAAGACTTTCAGTATATCAGCACGTGTTAATTTTTCATCCGCATTCAGTATGTTATGATATCACATGTTGATTAAGCTAGTCAGTTGGTTCGCTCGGTCACATATAGTCAGGCACCGAGTATCGTGTTACGTCCGGGCCCAAGTTCGGGGCGTGATAGGGAAGAAGGTCGTGATTCTTTCACCTTTTGAACCGGGTGTTATTCCTAGTTAAAATACTTATGTTCTTTACTTTGTACGTTTGTTATTCCGCGATTGTAGTATAAGTACTCGTTGAAGAACCAGATCCTTATATAATCAGTACACGTAAAAAATTGGATACCACATAAATCACCCCCCATCTTGTGTAGTATTGAAGTATAAAACATCAATCGGCGTCAGAGCAGGTTATCCTTCAAGAGGCTAACACCTTATGGAAAGATCAAAAAGAGTGCACCGCCTGAAAATTTGGAAGGGCAATCCACTGCTATGCCACCACTCTTCAATGGCCTGTACTACTCTTGGTCGAAGATAAGGATGGAAACAGTACAAGAATACTCAAAGATATGATGGTCATCTCGTTCATAGTTACGGAAAATTTGCATGCTTCATTGATATAACAGTAAAAAAACCCAAATCTTTCACTGGAATCACCAAAATATGAGTATATCAGAAAACTATGATTTTTCCAGAAAACGTTCAACAACAGATAAGATGTTTCATTATCAGAGTGCATGGGGAAAGTACATCTCTATGCCTACATGCCAATGTGCATGTGAAGTCATGAATGTGACAATACCATACACCATGAGGAAATGCATCTCTATGCGTACATTCCAAGTATGCATCTCAAATGTAATGCACCATAGTGATAAACTCATGTTCTTATGCTCCCAATGTAGTCGACCTCACTCAGCACCTCCAAATAAATCCACTCTAAATCACTTGGCACTCGTATTCAACACTCAACGGTACATGTGCTCACTATAACAACCAAAATATTTCAGAACACAAGAGGCTGCTATAGAGAGGTATTATGTATAGGATATCCTTTCAAAGTTTCAAATCTATAAATACCCTTAACATCTCTGCATCGTACATCACTTGAGAATGAAAAAACCACTTCAACACAACAATAACTTCCAACAATACTTTCCCAAGTGTTGCTCTTTTCCTTTGCCTTAACCTCATCTTGTTTTATATGGTTTATGGGTGTGGTACTTGCCCTAAACCTAAGACAAAACCTAAGCCTTCATTTACTCCTCCTCCTTCTTCAGAAACAACTACATGACCCATTGATACCCTTAAACTTGGAGTGTGTGCTAATGTTCTTGGATTAGTGAATGATGTTATTGGCTCACCCCCAGTCACTCCTTGCAGTAGCCTTCTCTTTGGACTTGCTAATGTTGATGCTGCTCTTTGCCTTTGCACTGCTATTAAGGCTAACAATTTGGTTAATAAACTTAATGTTCCTATTTCACTTAGTTTGCCTCTTAATTATTGCTCTAAATAGACTCCTTCTGGCTTCCAGTGCTCTCAATTACATTCCGTTAATTATTACTCAAGATTGTTAAAGTCTGTATTACGTTTAACTTTCTTATATTTTCTTGGAAGGTTTTTATTCTCTTTTATTTCTTTTTTCATCCTGTTATTTGGGGGTTCTGCAGATACTTTGAGATGGAGTTCTAAGAAATATATTGTACCTATGTATTGGTAAAATGATAAGCCTTTCACTTGTCATTTTCAAGTTCCCTAATTATGTTGATATAGCATTTTCAAGTGTATGTTCTACGATTCTTATTGTTACCAAGTGTTCTTTGAGTTGAGAGTTTGCTTTACATTTTTTTTTCTATTTCCCCACCTTTTCTATTATATATTGTTGACTTTGTGGAAGTTATTATTTTAATTGCGCATCAAGAATTGTAGCAGAATGAGTGAGTTTTCTCTATCATATTTTAGTTCAAGCTCCCAAAGCTCTTAGGTAGTGTTTCCCCATTGTGAGTATAACATAACATGATATGGAACATTAGCAAAAAGAAATAACATTATCATAGCGCATTAGGGAACATTATTGGATTGTGATTATCCATTGTGAGTACAACTGACCCTATGTGCTCATTAAGTAACAAACCTAACCTTAGGTTAAAAGCAGTGACGAGCTTGGACAACAGCCAAAGTCCAATACCATTAGCCAAGAACAGTTCGTAACAATATAATGAAAACAGTACAAGTAATACTCAAAGATATGATGCTCAGCTCGTTCACAGTTACGAAAAAAGGGCATGCTTCTTAGATATAGAAGAAAAATCCAAATCTTTCACAAATATCACCAAAATATGAGTATATCAGGAAACTGTGATTTTTTACAAGACCATTCAACAACATATCAGATGTTTCGTTATTAGATAGCATGAGAAAAATACATCTCTATGCCTACATGTCAATGTGCATGTGAAGTCATGAATGCCAAAATACCGTACAACATGAGGAAATGCATCTCTACGCCTACATGCCAAGTATTCATGTCAAATATAATGCGCCAAAGTGATAAACGCTCTCAAGATCATTCTTCTAGAGTAGTCAACCTCACTCAACACACTGAATCACTCAGCACCTTCCAATCACTTAACGCTCTCAATCACTCGGCACTCACACTTAGCACTCAACGGTACCTCCGCTCACTACTGGTATGTAAGACTCTCGAGGGGTGGATCCTGCCCAAGAACTAATATAAAACTAATCTGGCCTGCTGCAGCGTGCAGACCGATCCCATAACAATGATGCCTATAAGGCCTGTTGCGTCGTGCAGCCCGATCCATATAATAATATTATATATAAATCCAATATGGCATGCTGCAGCATGCAACCCAATCCAATAATCATCAATCACATTAAGGCCATCGGCCTTACTCAATCATCAAACTCTCCAATCTCTCAGGTTCATAATGATAACAAAGACTGAGATATGATATACAAATGAATGAATATCACTAAGTATGTAATTGTAATTTATGCAAATAACTCAACAACATAAATGACCTCAGTGGGTCTTAACAGAATAAGTATATGGTTTAAACATGATTTCTAGCATGGATCACCTCCCAATTATTCTAACGCATAGAAATTTCATGGATAGAAACAAGATAGTGTTGATACTCAATTTTTCCCAAAATACTTTTATATGCAAAATACTTTCAAAATAGCATGTACACACACATATAAGCATGCCCAATAGTGTTGGTATTTTTTTCTAATTTTTAAAGATTTTAAAATCAATTTATTGTCTATTGTTAGCAATACAAAATCCAATAATTATCCCCAAGATTATCATTTTGGCGAATAATTTATTTTTATTCTCATATTTACACTAAAATATAATAAAGGTGAATTTTGTATATTTTTACAAATTTATTTGGCTTTTTTAAAAGCTAAATTGCATGTAATTGCAATTATAGCCTATTTTATGATTAATGGCATTTTATAATTATGAAATCAGTTCCAATATTTTTAAATTGACATTTATATGTTATTTGTTGGCTCAGTACTTTTAATGTGCTTTTGAAATCATTTTCACTATTTTTTTATAAAATAAAAAGGGAAATTGGCTATTTAATATTTAGCCCCATTTCTATCTCAATTACAGCCCCTTTTTACCTTTCAATTTTAACCTTAAATTGACCCAATTTCAATCCCCAATCGGACCAGCCCAATCCCTAAATTACCCGACCCCTGACCCAATTAAAAAACCCGCTCGGCTCCCCTTTGATCCACGCCGTTGATCATTTTGTTCAACGGCCATAATTCCCCCTTTCCTTTTTTAATTTCCAAACCCCCCCTAACCTAATTCATTTCGTCTGAAACGCCGCCTTTGAACCCCTTCGTCTCTCAAACTCTCTCGAACCTTCCTAGAACCCTAATTGTCTCCCACCTTATTTCACCGTGTTTCCACCGGAATCCATGGCGTCTCAGGCCATGGATGGTCTATACTCACCCTTTCTCACCATTAGACCTAAGCTATTAAAGGTTGTGAAGCCTGACTTCGATGGTTCTCTTCAAGACCTTCTCTGATTTGTAGATCTATAGCTTCTCCGGCCATTACTCCGTCGTATTCAAGCAATATGAGCCTTTTCGACTCAGGATCTGACTTTCCTCAAGACCTTTCTCATTTCTAGAGTTTTCTCTACAACCCTAAGCTGTCCGAGGTTCTTTACTTGCTTCTTCTCTTAGATCTGGAACATGTCTGTGTTCTATTGAACTTTTTAAAGATTTTCCCCAAATTCTCTTTTTAAAAATCGTTTAATTTCGATTTAGGGTTTCCGAAAAGTTTCTTCAAAATATCTTTTTGATTCTTTTTGTTCTTTCGTTATGTGTGTTTGTCGAACTTCTTTTACTACGCATGTACTGTTCTTCTACTTTCTTTTCTCATATGCTCACGTGTTAATCTTTGTTTACGATTGAGTTCTTTGATTTTGTTGGCGTTACTGGACCATGTTTGTATTCTTACTAAGCATGATTCATCTGTTTTGCCTATGCTTGTATCTTTTCTTCTGAACTTGTTTAATTTCTGAGTTTTTTCTCAAACGTGTTCTCCATGCTCTTAACTATGTATCTTGTCTGTTTGTTTCTCATAAGTCTTTGGAAAAGACTCCTGAGCCTCTATCAAGCGGCTTGCCTTCTCATCCCTATTGTCTGACTCAATTCGAAACCCAAAGATTTGGGGGTTTCTTGGCAATTTTGACTCTTGTGTGTGAGTTAGGGTTCCTCTTTGGGACCCTGGACTCTCAGACTCCTGGTGAGTCTACAAATTGGACTTGTACCACTTTTTTCTTATGATTCTGAATCTCTCTTTAATGAAACTCTCTTCTAAATAATTTGACAATCCCTTCTTGATTTACATATTTGTGTGCTTTATATATAAGGACTCTGCTTTCAAAAGGTTTTTCCCAACTAATTGATTGATTCTGAAATCCTTTAATAAGGCCTGACCGATTTTCTTTGATTGAACCTCCTTTACCTTTTCATGACTTGGTTCATTCGAATTGAACTTGTAATTTTGGTTTCCCTGGCTGTTTGATTGATTCCCTTTCCATATTTGTCACAACCCGTGTACCACTGATTGTTTTCCTTAAATAACTTCTATGTATTTACCCCAATGTGCTACTTTGAAAAGGTTTTAATTAAAACTTCTTTCCTTAATTGACTTTTGCCCGTTAAAATCAGAATCCCTTAACTAAAGGAAGGGTGATTTTAATGTTACTTCCTTACCTTTTCTTATTTGTTTTCTGCACTATAAAAAGGGCATGACCCTTCTGCACTTACAGACTTCAAGTTCAGCACCTCGAACTTCTTACTTTCAACTTACACACTTACATTACTGCTTTGAGTTCAATACTCTCTTAACACTCTGTTTTTCTGAGATCTTTGCTTACAAATTGGCTTTTCAAGACTACTGTTTTACCTGTTTTCCCTGGAACTCGTATGTCAGATCTGCCTCACCTCTATGTGTTTACTTTATAGTTTCATCATTCTTGTTTACTTTGTTGTTCATGTTCAATGATTAAATTATGTATGTTCTTTCCTTGCATTTGTTTCTATTGTGAATCCCTACCCCCTTATTCCCCTCTATGTGTCTGAGTTAAGGTTCTTGGCCTGGCAGTATCCAAATTACTACCCAGGTCAGAACCTGATCCTCAATGGATCCTAACTCCCAATATTTGGCTAACAAGCTGGTCAGGGGTGTGCTAGCACTCCTAATTGCTGGGCATGACCACCAGCCTACCATGGCTTCCCCTAATTCCCCCCCCCCCCCAATGCATTTACTCTTATTCTTAGACTCTTAAGTTCTGCCCCCCTCTTATGAGTCTTGCTTTGGGACCTTGAGCTCCCTCTAAACTTGGACATTTGTGGGCTGCCCATTCCACACTGCACCATAATCTGATCCTGCAAATGTAATTGGGTTTAAATACTGCCTGGAGTTCACAAAGCTCCTTAGAACTGTGACACACCCAAAGGATGAGAAAGGATTTTGGAAATTTGATCCTGGAAGTTGGTTTATCTCAGATTGTTGGACTTTGAGTCTGAATTAGGCTGTTTGGTTGTAGCTGAAATTTTTGATGTAATTTTACTTTCTTTCTTTTGATTTATTCGGGTCTGTAATAATTTATAATAACTATTGGGGATGGCTAGTGGAAAGGGATGGGGATGAATGTATGCAGAGGGTAGAAAACCTGCCTATAGGATTTTCTGATTTCAGCATTCTCATCTTAGAACTCATGTCTATAAGATTCTCTGCATTTCTGCATTCTCATCTTATAACTCATGTCTATAAGATTCTCTGCATTTCTGCATTCTCATCTTAGAAACCATGCTTATAAGTTTTTCTACATATAGAAATCCTGTCTCTAAGTTCCTACATTTCTTTATATAGAAATCCTGCCTATAAGGTATGCATTTCTGCATATAAAAAATCATGATCATAGTTTTTCTGCACTTCTGCATATACATGTCATTAGGCAAACAATCATAGTCTTAATAATAATCAACTTCATCCTAGATTCCACGCCTATAGGACTCTTGCATCTATGAAATCTTTTAAAACCAATAACGCTTAGATATCTTGCCTATAGGAATAATCAATCGAATCAGTCTCGTCTATTTCATCTATACGTCTAAAGCCAGTCATAAGGTCATTTAAAATCTGCAAATCTTGTGTTCATAAAACCAGTAATCCTTTCTTTAAAATCGGTACGCTCTGTTAGATATCATGCCTATAGGTTTCACTTAGGCAAACCATTAGGTAATTAATTAACTGTGTTAGTTTTTGATAAACTACAACCAGACCAGGCCTAAATCAGACTTTTCATCTGAGAAAAATGTGATAAATCAGCCTATCCTAACGCTTTAATTAATTCAGACCATAACCAGTATTTGAAGTCATGCTATATATTTGTCTTTAAGTGAGGAGGTCTGTTTGTGCCGTAACTGCTGTTTGCTTTTTCCCCTATTTGCTTATGTGTTTTGTTTGTCGCCTAGACTTTTATCCTTTTTTTTAAAACTCTGAAAAGCCCCAACTCCCTCCCCCTTTAGGATTAGTAGTCTTAATGGCTCCGGGACTGATAGGATCGGGACGGGTAATAGCATGCAATATGTAACGATACTATTCTGCGCTTTAATACCTTAATGGGGTGGGAAGGGTAGACATGGATATGATGATCACGCGATAACACCACACGTATAATTGGTTACCGGGTGTTGCGTGGATGATCCATGTTATTTATAAACCTTGGACCCCCCCCCCTCCCTCCTTATGTACTTACGTTCTTATTTTCTTTAAACTGTCAGTTTCGAGTTCTTTAAACTTTGTATTTCGCTTTAAATCATTTAAACCTCTTTGGAATTTCCAGCACTGTTTTCTTTTTAAAATTTCCGCCCAATTCACTTCTTTTGTCTGATTGTTTGCACTCGTTATTTGATCCCCACTTTTTACACTTATATATTCTTTAAACAACTATGAAATTACTTATTCCCAAACTTCATCATGTTTATTTAACCTTTATACATTCCCCTACTTGTAATCGATATGTGTGGAAGTTGTCTTGTATGTTTACTTGTTTATTAAAGTAACAATTGTAGCATGGCCAGGAACCACACTAGTGGATCTTGGTGGGTGCCTAACACCTTCCCCCTGAGATAATTTCAAGCCCTTACCCATTCTCTGGTTCTTGTTCTCTTTTAATTTCTTAGTGTCCTAATGCACTTAATCATTAGGTGGCGACTCTTCTAAATCTCAAACCCAAATTCCCAAAAGGAATAGAGTTGTCCGCCAAAATGTCGTAAACCCGATTTCGCCTTTAGAAAAAGGGGGCATTCAACAGCATGGCGACTTTGCTGGGGAAATCTTTAGGCTTTTACCATTTCATGTTGCTTGTGACTATACTGCTTCTTTATTGCCTTTATTTAATGTTTTTATATCTTTTCTACTACGAAACTGACTTGGCTCTTTGTTTCTCTTCTTTAATGCTTTCTTTTACCGTTTTCCTTCAATACTGTTGTAATTACGAGCAATTATTGTAATCATTACTTTATGAACGTGAAAGTACATGACAATTTATTAATTATTATATTGCATTTTTCAACATCATATTCCACTCGTGCCAAACAAAATACCATAGCAACGCTTATAATGAGTGGTTGCGCCCTTCCAATATTATCACCCCCTAAATTTGGCAAAGGCATATTTGCGGTAAAACTAGTCGGTCAGCAGTGCCGTCGACAGTTCTGCGCCTTTCCCTCTTGAGTTGTCCGCTCAAGGGTACCAAGTCTAAAACCCATAGAAACCATTTCTCTTTAAAATTGTGCATGCATAATGACTCTTTAAGATAGCCTTGTCCAAAGTCCACTGGGTTTCCTTGAAACCCAAACGGACACTACCACGTTCTGTTCATTCATTTGGAGAACTAAATGCTTCTTATGCTAATTATTGATGTTAAAGAGTCGAGTCCGGTGGGGGTAGGGTCTGACCCTTTTGTTTTGCAGAAAATGAGGCACGAGGTCCCCAGTTTCGGTATGATTAGCACACCCCCGCTCATGCTAGACTGGTGGAAGAGTCTTCCATCAAATGACCAAACCAATGAGTGGAAAGAAAGAGTCGCCAAAGCTAGCGAAAAGTCTGAATATCTGGAATACAGTTTGCTGGAATTGGAAGGAGAAGTGAGGAAGAGAGTCACCGACTGCCAGAACACTGAGGGAAACGAAGGACATCTGGCAAAGGCATTCTTACTAACAAGCCTACGTGAGCTGGAAGAATTGATCAACGAGAGCATTCAACCTGGGGAAAGTCCTTCTGGGGCCATGTAGATAGGAGTTGATTTTTCGCTTTACAAATGTAATAAGCCCAATGGCCATTAGTGATTTTTATTTCTTGCATATTTAGTGTCGTTTTGAGATTCGTCTTATTGTTTTTCAATAAATGAGGCATTTAGCATTCTATGTTCACCAAATTTACTTGTCGCTAGGCCGACCTCGGGCACAACGAGGTCCCCAAAAATAGGACACGTTTTATATTTCCTGCACTATGTGTTTAAGTATTGCAACATCTTTCCTTATAATCCCTACTAACTCGTTACCTTTTGTTTTTCCTTTTGCTTATTCCCCTCCCCAAAGGTTAGTTCTTGCACTCTAGCATCGTCATCATATTCCACAAGATCCAAGGGTCCTCCGCCTCCTCCTCCTCCGAGTCCTATCAGAAACAAGAACAAGGGAAAATGGAAGGTTTGAGCAACATTAGAAAGGAGAGCTCAGTTTAAAGGGTAGAGGCTCCTAAGGGTATTCAGGTTTCCAAGGAAAGTGCCTCACAGCTCGAACAGAAGATATTGAAATTTCAGGAAGAACTGGACCAAGTTCGGAACTTGGAAAGCTTGTCATTTTCCCTCACTACCCCGGATATTAGCTTCCCCTACATTCAAAATCCCACACCTCCTCAAAACATCCCGAAACCACAGAACCAATACACTTCCCATCACCACTACAACACATGCCACACTTCAAGCAACACCCCACTGCTCATCCCTGAACCACTAAACTCCACAAATGATCATCACCACAACACCCCATCTATGTGGAAACCATACCACACCCCATCTAGCCTGCCTCGAGCAAACCTGAGTCTGATGACAAAGACTCTCTTATCAAGAATCTGGCCGTAGAACTCAAGAAGCTGACTAGCCGAGTACAGGGTGTTGAAGGAAGCAAGGGGATCGGGGGACTGACTTACGAAGACCTTTGCATTCAACCAGATGTTGAACTTCTCAAGGGGTACAAACCTCCCAAGTTCGAAATGTTTGATGGTACAGGGGATCCCAGGGTACACTTGAGGACATACTACGACAAGCTGGTCGGAGTAGGGAAAGATGAGAGAATCCGGATGTAGCTTTTCATGAGAAGCCTGAAAGGAGATGCTCTGTCTTGGTACATTAGCCAAGACCCCAAGAAGTGGTCAAACTAGGTTAGTATGGCGTCCGAATTCATGGACAGGTTCAGGTTCAACATGGAGAATGTACCGGATGTGTTTTATATTCAGAATTTAAAGAAGAAACCTACAGAAATGTTCCGCGAGTATGCCACTAGTTGGAGTTCAGAGGCTGCTAAGGTTCGACCTTCTTTAGGGGAAAAACAGATGAACAAGTTTTTCGTCAAGGCTCAAGATTCGCAATACTATGAAAGACTGATGCTGATCGAGAACCATAAATTTTCTGACATCATCAGGCTGGGAGAAAGGATTGAAGAAGGCATCAAAACTGGTATGGTCACTAACTTTAAAGCTTTGCAAGCCACCAACAAGGCTCTGTAGTCCGGTGGTACATCCAAAAAGAGGGACGTAAGTGCCGTAATGGTTGCGCAGAGAACCAAATCACATGTCAAATATCATACCTACCCGATATCTCCACTTACATATCAACCCACTCAAAATTTCTAGGCACCCGCACCTTCCTACCAAGCTCCACCACCTACCTATCAATCACCTCCACCTCCCACATACCAACCCACTTCACCCAAATATTCCCAACCCGCACAAGTCTACCAATCCTAGAACACTCAACCATCCCACTACCAATCACCTCCCACTCACTAAAACTTTCCTAGACCCCAACCAAATTTTGACCGCAGACCTCCCAAACAATACACCGCTATTGCCAAGCCAATCGACCAGTTGTAAAAAAGACTCAAAGCTGCTGGTTATGTCACCTCTGTCCCTGCCATAACTCCTGAAAACCCTTCCCAATGGATTAACCCAAAAAAAACCTGTGCATACCATTCTGGCATAAAGGGACATACTATCAATGAATGCGACTCCCTGAAGGACAAAATCCAGGCTTTGATAGATAATAAAATCATCGTGGCAAAGGAGCCTGCACCGAACATCCTCAACAACCCTTTACCAGACCACAAAGGGGGAGGTGTTCATATGATTGAAATAGAAGATGATTGGCACCCCAAAGGATCGATCGCTTTGATGACGGAAGGTGACGATCCAAAGAAACCAACAGTCAGTCTTAACCCGATTGTGGTCAAAATTCAACCTTCTGAAGATGCTGAGTTGAACATGTCCATGTCGCTTGAGTTTGAAACACCAACCTCCGCAAAAATGCCAACGCTGATCAAGGTCGAGTTTGGGTCTCCAAAGGCGTTAGAACCCTTTGAAGTTGCTGTATTACCTTCCAAGGCAAGGGTTCCTATTCCAGCAGCAATGATAGCCGTAACACCATTCCACACAAAAGCTATACCGTGGGACTACACAACCTAGGCAAGAAGGAAGGGGAAAGCCAAGTATAGGGAAACAGTTGCAGCGCAGGGTATGACAAGAACCAGCAGGGTTTATACCCCAGAACACTTAGCTGAGTCAAGTAAGCAGACCTCTTTTCGACAAGCCATCATTGAAACTGGACCCGGTGATCTCTGGAGAAAGATACAAGCCAAGGAATGCTCGGTCATTGACCAGCTGAACAAAACAACGGCACAGATTTCTATCTTCGCTTTATAACAAAGTTTTGATGCACACAAGAATTCCTTGTTGAAAGTATTAAGTGAAGCGTATATACCAAGCACCATCACTGGAGGAGAAATGGCAAACATTGTAGGCCAAGTGTTGGAGAGTCATAAAATCACTTTCCACGAGGATGAGCTGCCACCGGAAGGATTAAGTCATAACAAGGCATTAAACATCACTGTGCAGGTGCGAAGATTATTTCATCACCCGGATCCTGGTCGATAGAGGGTCAGGTCTCAATATTTGTCCTCTGGTAACACTTAGAACATTGGGAAAAGGGCTGCATGAAATCAAGGATGGGGCCATCAACGTTAAAGCTTTCTGTAGGCATATAAAATTTATTAAAATTAAATCCATAAAATAATTTGGATTATAATTTAAAATTCAAGACATACTAGTCCAAAATAAATACTACGGGCTAATATAATTGAATTAATTATATAAGTCCAAATATATATATATATGGACTAAATAAATAAGTCATAATCCATTGGGCTAGCCCATTTTATTGGGCTAAAGTGAAGAGCCCACTTCATTAAGCCCAAGATGACATCTTCCTAAAGGCGCAGTTTGGTGCCACATGTCAAATGACGTGGCACGCCAAGTCAAACAGAAGAGCCAATAGGATCATGCCACGTGTCAAAATGACAAGGCATGCCAAGTCACACTAAAAGGCCAATGAAATTGCGCCGCGTGTGCAAGTGACATGTTCTGGCTAATCAAATGCGGCCATGTCACACTTCAATTTGATTGGTCGGAAAGAGTTTGTTCTTATCATGACTCTTCCCTTCCACAACTATAAATAGGGGTCTTCATAACTCAGAAAAGGGACCAGAAGTTATAACAAGAAGCAAGAAAGAGCTCGTGGATCGAACGCTGCAAATTCCTCTACAAGTTTCAAGCTTCAAGTTCAAGCTTCAAGTTCAAGTTCAAGAAATCAAGTTCAAGCTCAAGAACGAAGAACGAATCAAGGTCAAGTTCAAGCAATCAAGCTCAAGCTCAAGCTCAAGAACAAGATCATCGTTCGTGGCAACAAACATAGATTCAAGATCAACCTCAAAGGCCCTTGAATNTGCTGAGAGTGAGTGAATTCTTTTCTATATATGATTTCCTTGTTGTTGAATTTTATGTGTGTGGAACTTCTCTCAGATTTTTTTATGTGAGGGCATGTGACTCAGGAAGAAAAAGTGAGTCTTCACTTCTATTAGAGTAATTAGAGTGAGCATAAGTGTGTCTGGGCATGAGAGTCTGCATTTGAGATATGATTGTGCACTGCTTAGGTCGATCATTGATAATAGCAGGTGTGACATAAATTGGGGCAATGCATTGAACAGTTAGGCCTAGAAGTGTGGTTTAGTTTGCTCGAGGACGAGCAAAGGTTTAAGTGTGGGGTGTTGATAATAGGTGAATTTGACTATAATCACACCTTAAATAATCACCTTCTTGTGCAGTTTTAATGCTAAAAGTGATAACAAAATGCTCTTATTAGTGCTTTTCATGATTTGCAGGTGATATATGTATAAGGAAGGCTAAGGAGCAGTTTTGGAGTCAAAATTGGAGAAAAGAGGCCAAATGTGTAAATTCCCAATGAAGCTACGCCCTGCCAGCCCTTAGGATTCAGAAAAATGGTTTGGCCGCGGTTCTACCGCGACCGCGGCAGAACCGCGGTGGAAGGCAGCTTTAGAACTTTAGAGATTCAGAGAGGGTGATTGGCCGCGGTTCTACCGCGACCGCGGCAGAACCGCGGCAGGCGCAGAAAAGTTCAGGGGTCAAACTGTCAAATACGGGATTTTTAGACCTAAACCCTATTTAAAACATTAGACTTCGCCCAAGAGAATGGATTATTGATTATTAGGGTTTCTTAGCAAGAAAAACCATTGTGAGAGAATACTCCAAACATCTTTCTTCTTTACTTTTGATTTTTATGATGAATTCTATCTTAGTTTATTTTCCCATAGCCATGAGTAGCTAAATTCCTTGTCTAAGGTTTTGATGGAACCTATTGGAAGAGGAACCTCTTGTTTATGTGAATACAAAGTGCTAGTTTAATCTCTATTTGTTTAGCTTCGTGTTTGTTGTAGTTAATTGACAGGATCTTCAATTAGCTGTGCCTATTTAGTGTGCATAACTTGGAAAAGAGTGCACATTTAGGGTATTGTTGAACAACACCACTCCTAGATTATTAGAGGAATCTATAATTACGGGTTTAAAGGCGGGATTAGGGATAACGAAGCCTTGGGTGTAATATAAAGTGAATCGTGCTAAATAAAGTAAGCTAGTGTATCTCGGGAGAGTGCAATAGTAAATTACTGTGATTACTCGGGAGAGATTTACGGTAAGATTAGCGTTCATGATTGATAGAGATGTGTTGGTAAATTTGTATGAGCATAAACAGAAGGGATTCCATCAATAGGGGAAATCATTGCCTTAGCTTTTTATCATAATTGTTTACAACCTTATTAGTTTAGTTTACAGCTATTTAGTTACTTGCAAGCGTAGTTGTTAAAGAACATTCAACTGTGATTCAAACACTGGGAAACTGGTTCTGAAGAGTTTAGTGGGTCTAAAGATAGTGATTGATAGGTTAACTCTCTGTGGATTCGACCCTGGGCGTAATACTCGGGTTAACTTTTTATAAGGCATAGTTGGGCGTGATCAATGATTCCAATCGATCAACTAAAGGAGTTCATCGAAGGAACCATTAAGAACAAATATGAAGTTGCTGCCAAATCCCCCCTTACATATGCAAAGCCGTACACTGCAAGGGTCGATATGTTGAAGATGCCTGCTGGCTATCATCCTCCGAAGTTTCAACAGTTTGATGGTAAAGGTAACCCAAAACAACATGTTGCGCACTTCGTGGAGACGTGCAACAATGTTGGGACTTATGGAGATTACCTCATCAAGTAGTTTGTCCGCTCGCTAAAAGGAAATGCTTTTTACTGGTACACGGACCTCGAGGCTAGATCTATCGATAGCTGGGATCAACAGCAAGAGTTCCTCAATCGCTTTTATGGTACGAGACGTACTGTGAGTATGATAGAACTTACAAATACTCGTCAACGAAAGGGGGAACCAGTTATCGACTTTATCAATCGGTGGAGGAATGCAAGCCTCAACTGCAAAGACAGGCTTAGTGAAGCTTCAGGCATAGAGATGTGCATCCAAGGCATGCATTGGGGGTTGCGCTACATCTTGCAAGGTATCAAGCCTGGTATGTTTGAAGAACTTGCAACTCGTGCCCATGACATGGAATTGAGCATGGCCTCCGCTGGAAATGAAAGGATGCCCATCTACGAACCTCGTAAAGGGAATGACAAGCAAGAAGTCAGGAAGTGGGGCAAGTTCGCACCCAAGTCTGAAAGAAAAGAAGATATGAATGTCAACACGTCACCTATGAAGTTCACAACGAAGGTGAGCAAGAAGCAGAGTATGAAATCCACTTATTTCCACGATAAGCCAAGTGGAAAGTTGACTCTAAGGGAAATGCAAGAGAAAGAGTACCCATTTCTGGATTCTGATGTGCCAGTCATTTTCGAAGAACTCCTCGAGTTAAATCTTATTGAGCTTCCGGAGATGAAGCGACCAAATGAAGCTGGGAAAACAAATAACCCAAATTACAGCAAATATCACCGACTTGTAAGCCACCCTCTAGAGAAGTGCTTTGTCTTCAAGGAAAAAGTCATGGACTTGGCTCGCAAAAAGAAGATCGTGCTAGAAGATGAGAACGCAAGCGCAAACCAAGTCTCTATCACCTTTGGCTCATTCAGTCCGGACGAATTATGTGTTTTAAAGAAAGTAAAGATGAAGAATTACTGGAGAGCGACAAAGCTGAAGTCAATCAACATGATGATGATGAAGGTTGGACATTGGTAACTCATCGTAGGCATCACAAAAGGAGCCCACAAAAGGAATCAATAGAACAACCAACAAGGAAAATGATGGTGAAAAGACCAAGGAGATGGAATCCAGTTAGGCATCTGAAGAAAGCAGAAGTGGAGATGCACCATTCTCAAAAGCCACGAAATCCAGTGAACTTGGAGGAGTTTTTACCAGGTTGGTTCCGCACAAAGATTTCCCATGAGGGCATTGATGCCTCTTGTTGCCATACTGACAAAGGGGAAGAAAAGAGTGATGACCTACCGTTGGCACCATCTCCGGAAAAGCCCATCGAGTCCACTCCTCAAGAAGTTAATGCTTGTGAGGAAAAGGTCACGTTCACAAATGACGATCTTTTGCTATGTGACACTCATCATAACCGCCCATTGTACCTAGTTGGTTATATGCGCGATGAAAGGGTAAGTCGGATTTTGGTTGATAGAGGATCCTCAGTGAACATTTGCCAATCCACACTGTGAAAGAACTTGGTATTCCCATGAACGAACTCTTAGAAAGTCATGTGATGATCCAAGGATTCAACCAAGGGGGCAAAGAGCCATAGGCGCGATCAGGTTGGGAATTACTATTGAAGATATGCAATCAAGTGCATGGCTGCATGTGATCGACGCGAAGACTTCATATAATAATTTTCTTGGAAGGCCTTGGATACATGAGAATAAAGTAGTTCCATCTACCTACAATCAATGTTTAAAATACTACGAAGGTGAAGTCGAGAAGACGGTAGTTGCTGATGATGAGCCATTCACCGAGGCTGAGTCACACTTCGCTGATGCAAAGTTCTACTTGAAGAACCGCATTGTGAAGGAGCTGAAAGCTAATGATGGCATGAAAATAAAGAATAAAGAGCCCTCAACTAATAGAGAAGAGGTGACTACTGGTGAAGCCAAAGCTGTTAATAAGGAGGTACAACCCAATGCGAATAAATCTTATAGAGGGAATATTACGTCTTATGGCAAGAAAGTAAGTCCGGCGCTCCAATATGTCCCTAAAAGGAAGAAAGATGAAGGTGAATCATTTAATTGCCAAGCTAACATGCAAATGGAGTTAACTCTTCCGGTCAAACGAATTGAGGCAATAAAGTCGTCCTCAATGCCGCCTGAAGGGTTTGTAGCCCAAAATCGTTTATAGAATGTGGCCCTCCCTACAAAGCGAACAGATGAAGATTTTGATCCTAACGCTTACAAGCTATTTGCAAAAGCTAGATACAATCCAATGAGCCGTCAAAGTTAGGGAAGCTCCCATCAGAAGCTGCAACGAGGCAACCACGTGAAGGTTTGGGATACAAACAACCGTCACCAGTGAGCATCTCAATAAGAAGGGCGAGCATCAATTATATCACTGTAGAAGATGAATCAGCCGCTTCTAATAAGCCTTCTGTCTTTGATCGACTTGAAAAATCACCCGTGAGGACCTCCGTGTTTGAAAGATTGGGTCCATTAAAGAAGGGGAATGAGTTCCAGAGAAATCATTGAAATACAAGAACACCCGCTTCACCAAAAATTCAGGAGATCTATAAGGATTTCCAAAGTTTAGTTCCTTCCAGAATGAGGCGACAAACAAAACTGGTGGTTTCATGTGAAGATGTACCGAAGGTAAAGCCATATACTGTGGTCTACACTAAGGAACGTGACGAAGATCAAGAAAGTGTAGGTTCTTCGTATCATGTCACTGTACAAGGCGAGAATGGTGTTTCGTCTTCGATGGAAGATATTGCGGAATTGGAGGATATTTCGCCGTGTTATCACATATCCTCCAATGATGGAGACCCTCAAGAAGTTGAAGATTCGAAAGATGCTCCACCTAAACTTGAAGAAGGAGTGAAGACGACAGTTTATTCCTTAAAAGAAGTTAACCTTGGCACCGATGAAGAACCAAGACCCACCTACCTAAGTGCTTTACTAGAAGCTGATGAAGAGAGAACTTATATTGAGTTACTCAAAGAGTTCAGGGATGTCTTTGCTTGGAGTTACAAAGAGATGCCGGGCTTGGACCCGAAAGTAGCAGTCAATCACCTTGCAGTCAAAAAATGGTGCTCGCCCTGTCAAACAAGCTCAAAGGCGCTTTAGGCCGGACTTGGTTCCCCTAATTGAAACTGAAGTTAACAAGCTCATTGAAGCTGGATTTATTCGGGAAGTTAAATACCCAACATGGGTTTCAAGTATTGTCCTTGTATGGAAGAAGAATGGCTAGATTCGAGTATGCATTGACTTCAGGGACCTCAATAATTCGTGTCCCAAAGATGAATTCCTGAGCTGATGATCGATGCTACTACTGGTTACGAGGCAATGTCTTTCATGGACGATTCGTCGGGCTATAACCAAATTCGCATGGCACCAAAAGATGAAGAGCTTACTGCGTTCTGCACTCCCAAGGGTATTTATTGCTACAAGGTAATGCCTTTTGGCTTGAAGAATGCTGGTGCTACTTACCAAAGGGCTATGCAGAATATTTTTGACGATCTTCTCCACAAGAATGTCGAATGCTATGTTGACGACTTGGTGGTGAAATCAAGAGAGAAGGGAGACCACATGAAAGACTTGAGGATGGTATTTGAATTGCTCCGGAGGTACCAACTTAGGATGAATCCGTTGAAATGTACCTTTGGAGTTACTTCTGGAAAGTTCCTTGGTTTCATTGTCCGACATCGAGGGATCGAAATTGATCAAGCCAAAGTGGATGCCATTTTGAAAATGCCTGAGCCTCGAGATATCCCTGAATTCAAAAGTCTGCAAGGAAAGCTAGCATACCGTAGAAGATTCATATCAAACCTGGCTGGGAGGTACCAACCATTTAGTCGTCTCATGAAGAAAGGCATTCCTTTCAAGTGGGACCAAGCTTGTAGCAATGCCTTCTAAAGTATCAAAACCTACTTGATGAAGCCTCCAGTTTTAGCAACTCCTATACCTGGGAAGCCATTGATACTATACATTGCGGCACAGAAAAGGTCTGTTGGAGCATTATTGGCCCATGAAAATAGTGAGGGAAAGAAAACTCTCTTTACTACTTGAGCAGGATGATGACACCTAACGAGTTGAACTATTCGCCAACTGTAAAGTTGTGTTTGGTGCTAGTCTTCTCAATTCAAAAGTTGAAGCACTAGTTTCAAGCTCATGTTGTCCGTCTTGTTTCTAAAGCAAATCCCATCAAGTTCGTGATGTCAAAACCTGTTCTTAGTGATCGACTAGCAAGATGGTACCTCCAATTTCAACAATTCGAGATTTTGTACATCCCTCAAAAGGCTATAAAGGGACAAGCATTGGCAGACTTCTTAGCAGATCATCCGATGCCTGATGACTGGGAGCTAACTGACGAACTACCTGATGAGGACGCAATGGTCGTTGAAGTTCAACCTCCATGGAAGATGTACTTTAATGGTGCTGCGCATCGCGGGGGAGCCGGGGCTAGCATAGTATTTGTCACTCCCCAAAGAGAAGTCTTGCCCTACTCCACCTTGACACAACTCTGTTCCAACAATGTTGCTGAGTATCAAGCCTTAATACTTGGGCTTGAAATGGCCGTTGATATGAAGCAATTGCAATTGCAAGTCTTCGGTGATTCCCAGTTAGTGGTCAATCAGCTTTTCGATAGTTACGAGGTTAAGAAGCCTGAACTACGCTCATATCATGATTACGCTAAAAAGTTGATGGGATGGCTCGGTGATGTGACTATTCAGCATGTGCCAAGGAAAGAAAATAAGAAGGCTGATGCTTTAGCTGCTCTAGCTTCATCATTAGCCCTGCCTGACCAAGCGCAAGTTACCGTCTGCCAAAAATGGGTAGTACCGCCGCCAAATGAGGTTGAAGGTGAAGAAAATGAACACAAGCATCTTGTTGCTGTTTCTGAAGTTGAGAAAGAAGAATGGCGACAACCCATCATCGACTACTTATGCTATGAGATACTTCCAGAAAATCCGAGGAGAAGGACTGAAATTCGTCGCTATGAGCACGTGATTTTTGCCCTATATATGAATTATTCCCAAAAATTCAAACAAAATGATTTTTTTTCTTCTTTATTTTTATAATTTTTGTGAATTTTTGTGTTATTTTTTTGTTAATTGTTTGCATTTTGTGCATTTTAATTAGTAAATACAAAATACTTGGCATTTGCATTTAGAATTTAATTTCACATTTTAGGATTAATTAGTAGTTGAGTTACTTTTAGAAAAAGAAAAATAACAAAAACGGTCCTTTTTTGCATTTTTAGTTTTAATGTGTTTTAGTTTGCATTTTAGTGTTTTAGCTTGCATTATAAATTAGCTTTTAATAAAATCAAAAATGTAAAAAATGAAAATCAGAAAATGAGCTAAATAAAACAAATAAAAAAAATAGAAAAGGAAAACAAAAGAAAACAAAAGAAGGCATTAAAAGAGGGTGGACTAATATAGGACCCAAATTGGGCCATTCCAGTCACATTCACCAGCCCAAACCAACCCCAAAGAACCGGACCAAACGCCCAGCCCAAGTCACATCCCTTACCCAGTCTGCCCCTGGTTAAACGAAACGACGTCGTTTTGTTTAGATTAAATCTGGGCCGTCAATTTCAATCAATCCAACGGTTCTCATTGGATCCAAATAATACATAAAACTGTCCAAACCCTAAGGACAGAAGTCCTCTTCCTCGTACCCTTTCCTCCTCCGCCGGCTCCGCCGCCGGAAATCGTCCACGGCGGCGGAGAACCACCAAATGCCACCAAAATAACACCATGAATTGTCCTTCCCCTCCCCTTTACGAATCCACCACCCGTTTCTCTCAAATCCCGGCCAAATGGCTCGAATATTGAATATAAACTTTCCGGCCAAAACCCTACTTTGTCCAAATGGCCCCAAATTCATACTATACACTCCCCTGACCTCCCTCATCACTAATTCCTAACCAAATCCCCTCGAATCTGAGCAAAAATACCCAAATTTTAAATCTAGGGTTTTGGGCATCGAGTCTGTTTTGGGTGGAACTTCAAGGTCAGTAGATTCCGTTTGATGTTATGTGCTTATTTCCGGTGAAATAGGCAAATAACATTAATCAGAATCATTTGTTGATAGTTTGGCCATGAGAGGTCTGGAATCAGTTAAATTTTCATCTCATTTCTTATTTATTTTTAGTTTGGTTCTTATTAATTCGATTCATGTTTTTATTAGGTGTAGTTTTAATTGTTGAATGATTCTAATTGGTAGTTTAGTTTAACAATAATCTGTTTCTATCAAGTAGTAAATACTTAGGTTAATTTTTAGGTCGATCTCCTTTGTTGTTTAATTCTGATTTGATTTTCATTCTATTTAGTTTAATATTCAACTGTTAGTTAATTGTTAAATGTTAGTTTAATTCAAATTAGTTCCAATTATTGGTTTATTTGAAGATTCGATTTTTGTGTTTCCTGTTAAAATTCTGGTTTCAAATCAGTGTTGAGTATTGTTTGGGTTTGGTTGAACTGAATAAATATGGATTTTTAGTCGGTTTAATTTTGATTGTCTTTCAAATTCATTATAGTTTGAGTTTCAAGTTCTATTAATTAGTCTTAGTTAGTTTAAGTTAGATTAGTTGTGTAGTTATAGTTGGTAGGTCTATTGAGAGTCAGTAGTTTCAGGAAGTTTGCAGGGGTAGTTTGGGCATAGAAAAGGGCAGTTTTGTTAAGAATGGTAAATTCAAAACTAAGATAAGGATAGTATAGGTATTGTATGGTTAAAAGAATACCCTAGGGCCTTCTAGAATAGGACTTTAGTGTAGATTTTAGCAAACTTAGGGCGGCAATTTGAGAAACAAGTGAGAAATTGAAGGTTTAATAGGTGAAATCTGAAATTAAAAGAGAGAAAAAATGTGTGAAAGCTTCCAGAATATTCTACCCCACTCCTTGCCTATAAAAGGCACCCCTAATGCCTTGTTGAACAAGTTTTGAAGACCTGAAAATTCCCCAAAGTTTTTCAATTCTAAAACTCCCCCCAAAAAAGAGGGTTCTCCAGTTTTTTTTTTTCAGATCTGAAGACTGAAATTCAAAATTCGAAAACAAAAACAATATAAACCTTCAAAAAATAAAAAAAAAGTACTGTTATATCAGAAATTTTAGGATAATTTCAACTCTTAGTTAGTGATTCTCATCTTCTAGTCTAATACTTGGCCGCTGGAGATTCAGTTTGTTTACTGGGTTGATTTCGAGTGAATTTGGGTTCATATAAGCTGATTTTGGTCAAGTGTTGGTCTATTGATGCATTTTCGAGTCAACTTGGTGTTATTCAAGCTGTTTTGATTGGGTTTTTTGCTTGATTTGGTGTGAAACTTCTACTGGGTCATTTGGATATCATTTCCTGGGTCGATTTACTACTGACTTTGGTTACTGTGGTTTGTTGTGTGAATTGCTGATCCTCCTCTTTCCTTTTGTTACTTTACAATTCCAGGTACACACCTTGAGACTCTGTCAACGTAGCTTCACCTGTTGAAACATGAAATGAAATTGAAGCCTCTGTTGTTGCATTGCAGTTTAATGATTCTGTCATATTCTAGATAGTTTTGTGTTACTTGATTAGTTGTTCATTGTAATTAAAACTCTGTAATCATTTTGGACTGTTTATAGCTCGTGGACTACGAAGTTAAGTCGTGTGAGCATGTGAATCCAGTGGTTATTTGTTTTCATTTGGCTTAGTTTATGTTACTAGTATAATGTAGGATAGTGTAGGGTAGTTTAAAGTTATTTTCAGCAGTTATAAAAATAAAAACAAATTCAAATAGATTGCTGTTTCTGTATGTTGTTTCAATATGTCTAATTCTGAGATCATGAGTCCTTTTGGGAGAATAATGTTAGTTTGAACAGCAGAATGAATATTGATTAGTGAATAATGTTTGCCTTTAAGAATCCTTAGGAACTTCCCAGTATTTAATGAACAAAATGATTTGAGCATGAAATCGAACTTCAAATGATCAACATTTCGTTAGTTTGAATAACTGTGTATTGTTCTCCTTTGATATAGTTGTTGACAGCATTCGGAACAATCTATATTAGAATCAGTAGCCATTGGGCCTAGTCTGTCCAGTTTTTGCAATTAGCCTGTCTTCAGGCCATTTGGCTTTGGCGCCCTAACAGGCGGCCTAGGACTTGGGCCCAAGCAAACATGCTGACCTGCCTTTGCACCTGGGCCATGGCCTCGCCATATAGGTTGCACTCAAGCCCAAAGTGACTGAGGGCATGAATTCATATGAGCTCATGGACCCAAGCATAATAACTATTGGGTAGTACTAATTGATTAGGACCTTTCTTTATTATTAGAGATAAATAGAAAGATAGACAATCGTAGTTCGCTCTAAGATGGCCCTTAAATAATAAAATGAGGTGCACCGCGCCAAATAAAAATGCATAAATTGCGTGGTCCTCTTTAATGGCTTTACTAAAATATTTTAGAAATTCGGGACGTGCCATTTAGCGAATTTTCATGGCCTCCCGCAAAGTTAACAAAACGCTAGCCACTTTAGGCGCGCTTTTAATAATTTTACCTTCTTAACTATGGGTGTGCATTTCATGCAACCCAAATCCAAATCCCAAAACGTTGGATAAGAGGTGTCAAGGATCCGGGTGCATTTCATGTGACGTGATCCAAAAACACGCTCTTAAACGGCGTTCACTTTCATAAAAAAAATTTAATTAAAAGCGATTAAACAATCCTAAAATTGCACGATAGGATAACATGTATTAAAATCAAACCTTAGCCACGGAACTCGGGAGTGCCTAACACCTTCTCCCGGGTTAACAGAATTCCTTACCCGGATTTCTGGTTCGCGACTGTTAAACAGAGTCAAACCCTTTCCTCGATTCGGGATTCAAACCGGTGACTTGGGACACCATAAATCTCCCAAGTGGCGACTCTGAATCTCTTAATAAACGAATCCCGTTTCGATTGTCCTTCAAGTTGGAAATAACTCCCTTTATTATACTCCTTCACGGGGTGTAGTAGCGAAAAAGGAGGTGTGACAGCTCTGGCGACTCTGCTGGGGACAAGGACCCAGAACTTTTGTTCAGGGTTCGGAATTCGGGCTCAGTTAAATTGTTATATTTGGCTTTATCTAATTTTCCTACATGTTTCATGCCTTATGTGCTAATTGTTTTATCGCTTTGATATTTGATTGAATTGTATATATAAACTGTAGCGAATCCCTTCCTCTCTCCGAGTCTTCTACATCATTGAGAAGGGTGCACTTCGTGTAGCTTCTCTTCTGTTTAGAGTCTTTTCCCATTTAGAAGGAGGTTTGGATAAGTTGCTAAGCCGGCGGAGCTTCTGTATCTCCGGTACGCTGCCTCCCCCTCGGCTCGAGTTGTCCGCTCTGGTAAGCCAGGTCTAGACCAATAAACCTAGGGTTTAAAACCTGGAAGAACAAAACCTCATGCCGGATCCCTAGTAGGAACGTTTGTTTGCATCATGTGCATTTGACTTAGGGGCCTCAACACAGGGGTTGGGTCCGTCTAGGACAGGTGACCTGAAATGAAAAGACCATCTTGATGCATCTTACGTGCTACTTGTGCATTCATTTGCTGTGGATTTGCATGTTGACCGGCTTGTATGTAATGAGAGAAAATTGAGAAAAATAGCAGTGTTAGGGCTAAGTGAGGGTAACCACTTGTTTGGAAAAAACCGATGCCCAAATAATACCCTAATGCTGCCGGATTTTTGAAAAAATGAAAAGGAAAATATTTGAAAAAGAGTTTGTTCAAAAATATATTTGGGTTTGACAAATCTGACCGAACAATGCTGGTTTGATTCTCATCGGATGTGAGATACGTAGGCAACCCTCATCGGGTCCGACCACCTTTTTTCAAAAATAGCCAAAAATACCAAGACTTTAACTTTTTGTCAAAATAAGTCGGGTGCTGCCATTCTTGTCTAAAATAAGCCGAATGTCCCTAAAAGGACGCTGGAAGGCCGTTTTTGCAAGAAAAGCCACCCTGAGTCATTTTTAAATGGTTTGCGGGCACAGCCTTAAAATCTTCCTCCCAAAAGTGCTGAGAGGCCGTATTTGCAAATCCAAGGCCTATTTTCTAAATAAAGAATTTCTGCACAAATAGCCACTTTTTCGAAATAAGTCATTAAAATTCCCTAATAAATGTGCAGGATGGATTCAAGTAACATCGAAACCTTCTCAGTCCTGAGCGAGATCCCTTTGAAACTCCATATGTGGTGGCATGATTGGGAAAGGGAAGCAGAGATACTGTGGTCAAAAGTTTGGGTGGTCTCGTTGATTTGCTGAACATCAAACCAAGGAAAGATATTATTGAGGCATTGATACCATTCTGCGACCCGTAATGTATTCTGGTTTTCAGATTTTGAAGTCACACCTACATTAGAAGAGATTGCCGGATACGCCGGTCTCAACGGGAACCTCCGTGGCAGATACCCATTGGCCCCACGACCGGTAACCCTTCATAGGTTCTTGGATCTGTTGAACATCGCCGGGATATTCAAGACCCGCATCTGGCGGAAGGGTGTTGTACATTGCATTTCTTATATCACCGGTATGGTAATCCCAAAGGTTTTGAGGAACCCAACACAGGATTGACACATGCTGGAAATAAAGACAAATGGGAGGCCCGACGGGGATTAGCCTTCATGGCAGCCTTTTTGGGAGTGGTAATTTGTCCAAGAAAGGACGGTCACATAGACCTTGGCCTGGTAAGGATGCTAGATGTTGCCATGAAGAAACCTACTAGCACGGTGGTTCCCCTGATTGTAGCAGAAATGTACCGAGCTTTGACCAAATGTCGGGAAGGGGAGAAATTCTTTAAAGGTTGCAATTTGCTCTTACAATTGTGGATACAGGAACACCTCTGTCACCGCACAGGCTATATGAACTACGGTTTGACTAGATTGAGTTGTATTTCAGAATTCGAGACCCGGGTGACAGGTATTGAATTCCCTGAGGGTACTGAGGCTTGGTCGTCATGCTTATGATCCTTGACCGCAGATAAAGTTGAATGGGCTTATGGATGGCTCCCTGCTACTGAAGTTGTATACACATCACCAGAGGTCTCTTACATTCTTTTAATGGGTATTCGAAGCATACAGCCTTATGCTACTTACCGAATTCTGCGGCAATTTCGAAGATTCCAGACAGTGCACAACGATGAAGACCTGAGTGAGCAAGTCATCGAGTTAGGCCCGAAAGCTGCATTCCCCGAAGGCAGAATTCGAAAGATATGGAATGAGTGCAGGTACCTTGAACCCAAGACTATAGTACAAGACCGAGCTAGAGGTGAGGTAGATCCCAAATACTTGGTCTGGTTTGGTAAGAGATTTCAAATCCCTGAGAGACCCGCCAAAAGGCCACATGTGCTACAATTCACTAACGAAGCTCAGGTGCAGTGGGATTGGTTAGCCAAGGAAAAGGAGTATAGGGCCCGAATAGGAGCGTTGGAAAAACAGGTTCAGGAGCTCCGGTTTGAAAACACCCTGCAGGCCGCAGCCGACGAAGGTGATAAGAAGAAATTGGCCCAGGAGAATGAAGCTCTCAAAGCCCAAATTCAGCAAATGAAAATAGATGCCAGGAATCGGGAAAGAAGTCTATCTTACGAGAGATCGATAAAAGGGTTGAAGAAACAAGTCCTGGACTGTCAGGAAGAATTGGAAAAATCCGAAGGGAATATGGCAAGGATTCTGGCTCAATGGGCAAAGAAGACCGAGGAAAGGGCCCAGTTTGTACAAAAAATGAAGAAAAACTATGAGGGAACCATTGCTAACATGAAAAGAAAAATGAATACTCTTGAAGAAAAGGCAGCTCGGCAGAACAAAGAATTTCGGGCTGAGAGAGAACAGTGTTATGGGTTAGTCGCTGAGTTGGAAAAGGAAATAAAATTGTTACAAGACCTTCACCTCCAGGATTCTCAGGTACTAGAGGCTTGTACCCAACAGATAAGTCGGCTGCTCCAAGAAAAGGGCCAAATCAGGGAACGAATCAGAAACATTGCCAACTACATTGTCATGAAGTGCCAAGCTGGTGAGCGGATGGGTCGTACCACGTTCTTTGCTTCCGTGATGATATTCGTTCGCCAGGTCATGAATGATCTGGATCAGTTGCAAAAGGGTCGCACGCAGGCCCGCGGCGATGCCGAGAGATGCCCCGCGGGCCCCAGGATTTGAAGCTTTGATATATTCCTAGTTAATCAAGTCTGTATTTCTGCTTTTGAGTCTGGTTTTTGTACTTCTTTTCTTTTCTTTTTTTGAGACAAACAACAACAAATAGTTTGGTAGCTTTGTAATCGCAGTTATTATTAATGAAAATTTAAAAATTGCCCGAAAAATTGTGTCTTTATTTCTTGCATTTATTTTTCGCATCTATTTGCAGAACTACGCTTGGTCTGATTCACGCGGGGTCATGATACGTTGGCAATCTCCATAGGATTCGCCCGTAACTAAATAAAAAAAGTGAAAAAAAAACTAGAAAGGAAAGAAAAACAAGGAGGAAAAGAAAATAAGGCACCAAATAAAAGCAAACAAGAGAAAACAAAAAGGGAGCAAAAGAAAGGAAAGAGCGGAAAAACAATTTTGAGGAAAGGAGCGAATAGGAACCAGGACAAATCAAGGAAAAGAAGACAGGGAAAAATAAGAGGGAAAAGCAAAGAAAAGAGGGGAAAGGCAAGAAACAAACAATGGAAAACACGAGGGAGGATTAAAGGAAAGGCTTGGTAAATAAAGCCGGGATGACGCATGCAATCCAAGCAAAAGCATAATAGGAACTGTCAACTGCCTAGGTGCATTCATTCTCCAAATGTGTGGGTACCAATGTGTTAAATGCCCTAACGCTAACGTGATGGTTTCATTTTGTCATATCATTTCAGACAGGTGGTTGGTTTGTGGTTTTAAAAGTAACTCTTCCCTGCAACACAAAGGCAAAAGGCACTGGCAGAGAACAACAGAACTGAGTGGGTTGACACCGGTGCCCGAAAGCAACTGGTTGAACAGGACAACGGGTTGGTAGAAGAGGTAAAGATGTTGATACAACACGTGGTAGACTTGTATCGGGCATGGATGACTGGGAAGGCACAACCCCCGCCACCACCCAGCCTCCTAGACGCTGTCCTTACCCAAACTCCGGACATGACGCCAGGCGATTCCCCACCCTCTCCATACTTACTCGCTTATCACAGCTTTCCTAGCCACCCCAGTAGCCCCTTCACTCGTCGTCCAACCATCTTTCCCCAAAAGTGCCCTCCCGTCACATCCGCAGTTCTCAACAATGAACATCCGCCCAAAGCTCATAACGCATCATATTATCCCTCCGAGGTTGCTCACGATGAGGTGTTAAGAGTGGGGGAGCTAGCAGAAGAGGGAATCAAGTCAGGCAAGCTCATGAGTTGCTCGAAAGACATTCCGAATATCCCAGCAAGCTTGGGTGGGGGAAGGGGAAGCAGAAAAGGTGATCTGATGGGTTTTCCTGATCAACACTCCCGGCCCCGACATCGTCCCCTTGGACGTCCTTGTACGCCAGGTGACCCTTCCCAATGCTACTTCCCTCCACATAACTCCCAGAGTCATACACCGCTTTTCCGGTACCCGGCTCCACAAAATGCTTACCCACCCCCAAGAGCCTACAAGAATCTCCCAGGAGCAGGTTTGCGGGCCAGCCAAAATTTCAAGCAAGAGAGGGCACAGAAGCATGAAACTTTCACCCCCTTGGGAGAGTCATATGCAAACTTGTTTGAGAAACTAAAGCAATATAATCTGATTGCACCCATTCCTCCGAATCATGTGGACAAGCGTGCAAGAGGCTTTGACCCTTCTAAAAGGTGTGAATACCATTCCAATGTCCAGGGTCACGATGTCGAAAATTGCCGGGATTTGAAAAGAGAGATAGAAAGAATGATTCAGGAAGAGATAATTGCGGTCCAGGACAGTGCCACCCAGAATATTGCACAGAGGCCATTACCTGCACATGATGATGCACATTTTGTGGGGAAGATCCATGGTGACAGGGAGTAAGAGAACCCTCCCGGAAACTTGTTGAATGAAGTCAATAATATTGAGATTGGTGAAGGCTCCAGCAACATTGATGCGAAACTCAGTGGTTAAGATGTCATGCTTGGTAATTGGGAAGACGCTCCATTTCTTGGTCAGCCGAAATGGAGTTTTGGTTGTTTATTTTGTTGTCATTTCTGTTATCCGGGTTATTTCAGGGTTGTAATCCGGATATTGTCTTGTGACTCAAACCCTTCTATTTTTTTTGCTTTGCCGTGTAGCTTGTTTAGTGCTGTCTAGGTTTGCTTGTTTGTTCTGTTGTTTAAACCCTTTCACCGTCAGTCTAATGCAATTCTCTGTTTCCTGCCATTTCTAGTCATCTTTTTTAGTTTTCTTCTCCTTTTACAATTCTTTTCATGTTGGTTCTGGTGACATGACATGCACGCATAATTCTCAGCCTGGTTTTAAAAGTCAGTTTAGTAATGAAGCAATAAAACAATGCTGAAGATGTAAGGACAGTCGAGGGATTTTGAGATCACTTCGAGCCCAAATTGTGTGAAACTGGGGCAAACGGAACATAAAGAAATACTATTGAAATGCATCATGACACATCGGATTGAAACCAAAGGAAAGTTTGCCCCAAGTCTACAGGGGCCGTTCGTGGTAACGAAGAGTGTTGTCCAAAGGTACTTAAAATTGACAAAAGGCGAATGTGCGGATATGGTTATCAAGTCTGGTACAATCAAAAGATGTTATAAATGTGTTCCTCGGTTTGTTTAATTATTTTGTTTGTATTTGGCATGTTTTGAAGATTGGAATGACGAAGACATTTTATTCTGCTATCTAAACACTTCATCGTTTGTTACCCCTTTGAGCCTATTTAACTTCTTTCATATCCCTCTTTTGGAATCAGAAGCAGAGTCTATAAATATGATACAAAAAAGAGAAAAAGAAAAAAAAGAGAAAAAGAGAAAAAAAAATGGAAAAAGAGTAAATCAAAGAAAAGAGAAGAAAAAAAAAGAAAAGAAAAGAAAAGGAAAGAAAGAAGAAAAAAAAGAAGAAGAAAGGAAATAGCAACAAAAATTCCTGAACTACGTTTGACTTGATCCCGAAAGGGTACGTAGGCAGCCTCTCTCTGAGGTTCAGTCACACCAAAACAAAAAGCCAAAAGTCCCCCCAAGAAAGAAACTGGGGCAGAAGTTGTGGTTGTTATGTAAAAGATTTGATTCCAAAAGTTGTAACTTTGAACCCATGTTAAGTTGTTTTGAGCCTTTGATACCCTTTCTTTCTAACCCTATCCAAAGCCCATATTACGGTCCAAGGAAAGACCTTCCGATCAGTCTTCAAGAAGTGCCAAGACGAGCAAGCAGAAGTGATTCATGTCAGGGGCAACACTCCGGTACAAGCAGAAAAAGAAGGAAAATGAGAGAGTCTTATTGGTGAAAACTCTCACGGGCACCATAAGGCAAAGTGAGTTGAGAGAAATCAAAAATGAGAGAGTCTTATTGGTGAAAACCTTCACGGGCACCTTGAGGCGACTGTAAGTTGAGAGAAAGAACGAAATGAGAGAGGNATCCGGATATTGTCTTATGACTCAAACCCTTCTATCCTTTCATTATGTCTAGTTCCTTTAGTCATTCAGTGTTATCTAGGTTTGTTTTAGGATTGGACCCCAGTTTATGTAGTTTGTTTTGTTGTTTTAACCCTTTCACCGTCTGTCTAATGCAATTCTCTGTTTTCTGCCATTTTTGTTTAGTTCTTTTCTTCTTTTTACAATTCTTTTCATGCTGGTTCTATTGACATGACATGCACGCATAATTCTCAGCCTGGTTTTAAAAGTTAGTTTGGCCAGGAAGCAATGAAACCATGATAAAGATATAGGGACGCTTGAGGGAAATAAGAACAGATTTGAACACTTTGAGATCACTCCAAGCCCGAATTGTGTGAAACTGGGGCAGACGAAACATAAAGAAATACTGTTGAAATGCATCATGCCACATCGGTTTGAAGCCAAAGGCAAGTTTGCCCCAAGTCTACAGGGGCCGTTCGTGGTACCGAGATTGTTGTCCAATGGTGCTGGGTAATTGACAAATGTAGAAGGCAAATGTGTGGATATGGTTAGTAATTCTGGTGCAATCAAAAGATGTTACCCCTTTCCTCATGTTTGTTTAATTGTGTAGTTTGTACTTGGCATGTTCTGGAGATTGGAATGACGAAGGCATTTTGTTCTGCTATCCAAACACTTTATCCTTTGTTACCCCTTTGAGCCTCGGTTATTTTCTTGCATACCCCTCTTTCGGAATCAATAATAAAACCCGTAAGCCCAAACGGGGAAAGTAAGTGGAGAAACAAGAGAAAAAACAGGGAAAAAGAAAAAAAAAAGAGAAAAGAAAAAGAAAAGAAAAAAGAAGAGAAAAGAAAAGAAAAGAGAAGGAAAAGAAAAGAAATGAAAAGAAAGAAAAGAAAAGTGGAAGAAAAGGAAAGATCGCAACAACGAAGTAATTCTATGACCTGAACTACGTTTGACTTGATCCCGAAAGGGTACGTAGGCAGCCTCTCTCTGAGGTTCAGTCACACCAAAACAAAAATCCAAAAGTCCCCCCAAGAAAGAAACTGGGGCAGAAGTTGTGGTTGTTATTTAAAAGATCTGATTCCAAAAGTTGTAAGTTTGAACCCATTCAAGTTGTTTTGAGCCTTCGTGATACCCTTTCTTTCTAACCCCATCCAAAATCCTGCATTACAGTCCAAAGAAAGACCTTCCGATCAGTCTTCAAGAAGTGCCAAGACGAGCAAGTAAAAGTGATTCATGTCATGGGCAACACTCCGGTACAGGAAGAAAAATGATGAAAATGAGAAAGTCTTATCGATGAAAACCCTCACGGGTACCGCAAGGCGATGAAAGCTGAGAGAAATAAAAATGAGAGAGTCTTATTGGTGAAAACCCTCACGGGCACCTTGAGGCGACTGTAAGTTGAGAGAAAGAACGAAATGAGAGAGGCTTGATAGTGAAAACCCTTCGGGCACTATAAGTCGAATAAGGATTGTGAATCAGATTGGATAAGCGGAGCATTGAAGCACAGTTTCATGGTGAAAAGGTACAACAAGAGCTGAACATCAGATTTTGCTTGACAAAATATCTACAGGTGCATGTCATGGTCATTAGAGTTGGTATCCACACCTGATAGGTTTCTACTTCGTAGTTTTCTTGTTAGGAATTATCTCTTTCCTTTGTCCTTCACTCTGTTCCTTTTGTTTCATTTACTTCCTCCTCCTGAGTCTGTTTGGTCATAACAAGTGAGAAATGACTTCAAAATCTGCCACCAAGCTTTCCAATTGAACAAAACGGGATCTGGTGAACACATCAAAGCGTCAAGTCAGGAACGAAAATCAGGCACACCGAGTTGGCAACAATCAACATGCTTTGGGAATTCTTATGAAACGCAAAGGCTTGGTATATGTCAATTCATGAACGATGCAACAAATGAAGGGTTAGGGCGAACAGATCAAAGGTTTTCTGTGATAAGCTTGATAAAAGGGTGTTAAACCAGTGACGAGCAAGACCTTCTAAGAAAAAGTCAAAGTTATCATGGCAAATGGGGGAGCTGTAGACCTCAAGGACCGGACCAGGGGTTTAAGTCAAGAAAGAACAACATACATCTTGAGCGGGTGGCAATTGACGTGCTTTGGGATTCATGTGAAATACAAGGGTCTGGTACATATCAATTCATGAACAATGAAACAAGAAGGAGGGTGTTTGGTGAGCGGATCAGGGATATTTTCTATGTCAAGGGTAACAAAGAAAGTGGTAGGTCAATAAACAAGCAAGGTCTTCGGGTGGGAATCAGTTATCATGGCAAATGAAGGAACAATAGATCTCGAGGCCAAGGCCATTGATTCAAATCGGGAAAGAACAACATGCGCGTTGAGTCGGTAACAATCAATATGCTTGGGAGTCCATGTGAAACACAAAGGTTTGGTAAATGTCGGTACGAGCGGTGCAACAGATAAAGGGTATTGGGCCTGAACGAGAAGAGGTGTTTTCCGGGTCAAGGCTTACAAAGGAAGTGGTTAGTCAAGGAATGAGCAAGGTCGTGGAATGGAAATCAAAATGAAGGAGCAACAGACCTCAAGGCCGAAGCCAGTGGTTAAGTCAAGAAAGAACAGCGTATACACAGAGTGGGGGTAATGGACGTGCTTTGGGATTCATGCGAGACACAAAGGTTGGGTAGATGCCAGTTCATGAGCAATGCAACAGATAGAGGGTATTGGGTCTGAATGGAGAAGAGGTATTTTCAATGGTAAAGATGACAGAGGAAAGTGGTTAGTTACTAATCAAGCAAGGTCTTCAAGTGGAATCAGCGATCATGGGAAGAAAAGGAGCAATCACCCTCAAAGTCAAGGCCACAAACTAGCCACCACCGTTTTAAAACTGACAAAATGTTCTTTGCTTGAAACAGGGGCAGAAAAATTCGTTTTTTTTTTGGGAGGAACTCTCCGCAAGGAAAAGCAAGCACCAAAACAGGTATGACGGGAAATTTTCAGGACCCTCCTGGAAAATGGGACTTAGTTTAAATTTCAAAGCAATCATGAGTAGCATAATTTAGCATAAATGTACCCCAAGGAACATAAGTTGGTTTCAAAGTTGCCTGTTTAAGAAAGGACTCAATTAGGAGTTGTTAGGACCCTCCTGAATAATGGGACACAGTTTTAAGATCTCCCTTAGATAGCAAGATGCTGTTATAGGATAGTATAATTCAGCCGTAGAATTGGCACTCATAAGATAAGACATGAATTTTGATTTTCAGGACCCTCCTGGATAATGGGATGTAGCTTTAAAGTTCGCTTCAAATAACAAGATATAGTGGGAGTCGTACCTTCAGTAGATATAACTTAGGTTAAAACTATCTTTTAACTAGAAGTTGTCAGGACCCACCTTGATAATGGGGAGTAGTTTAAGACCTTTTAGACAACAAATGTAGTGGGGGTAATACCTCTAGAGGATATAACTTAGGTTCGTCATTATCAGAAGTTGTCAGGACCTCCCTGGATAATAGGACTTAGCTTTCAAATTCTTATAATAGTTGGTAGAATAATTCAGTTTAACACTTACCCATGTGCCCAGCTACCAAACTGGGGCAGAAAGTTTTCTTTGTTTTTGTTTATTTTGTTGCAGTCAGGAGCCCACCTGGAGAATAAGGGAATACATTTCAAGTTTCAGCAGTCAGGCGCCCACCTGAAGAACAAGGGAAGTACAATTCAAATTTTAGCTTTTAGTATTTGATAACATGCTGCACCCAGTTACCAAACTGGGGCAGAAAATTTCCTTTGTTGTCTGTATTGTTGAAGTCAGGAGCCCGCCTGGAGAACAGAGGCATACATTTCAAGTTTCAGCAGTCAGGCGCCCACCTGAAGAACAAGGGAAGTACAATTCAAATTTCAGCTTTTAATATTTGATAACATGTTGTACCCAGTTACCAAACTGGGGCAGAAAATTTCCTTTGTTGTTTATATTGTTGAAGTCAGGAGCCCGCCTGGAGAACAGAGACATACATTTCAAGTTTTAGCAGTCAGGAGCCCGCCTGGAGAACAGAGGCATATATTTCAAGCTTCAGAGTCAGGAGCCCGCCTGGAGAACAGAGGCATACATTTCAAGTTTCAGCAGCCCGCCTGGAGAACAAAGGCATATATTTCAAGTTCAGAAGTCAGGAGCCCGCCTGGGGAACAGAGGCATACATATCAAGTTTCAGCACTCAGGAGCCCGCCTGGAGAACAGAGGAATACATTTCAAGTTTCAGCAGTCAAGAGCCCGCCTGGATAGCAGAGGAATACATTTCAAGTTTCGAAGTCAGGAGCCCGCCTGGATAGCAGAGGAATACATTTCAAGTTTTGAAGTCAGGAGCCCGCCTGTATAGCAGAGGAATACATTTCAAGTTTTGAAGTCAGGAGCCCGCCTGGATAGCAGAGGAATACATTTCAAGTTTTGAAGTCAGGAGCCCGCCTGTATAGCAGAGGAATA